>NC_073355.2:16537500-16802500 GCF_027580225.2 Misgurnus anguillicaudatus
GTTGGATAGTAGCCTTATTTTTTTAGGTTTCATTACACAGAATTCATGATAAATGAATGTATTTTATCAAATGTCATAAAACGGGGGCCCCCCTGGCACCATCTCACCGCCCCCAGTTTGAGAACCACTGATGTGGGAACCCTGAGTCCTCCTTCTCTGCAGAATGCAATAAACCACTCAACAAATCACAGCGTTCCATGCAGTGTAAACAATAATAAACCTGTGGTGGTTCTCTGTGGCGGGGAAGAAACGTAAGCTATCAAAATGGAATAATTTATATAAGAAGCACTCGGGCGAAGGAAAAATGCCGGCTGTTGCTTGTTCTCACACGACAGCATCAAGCTTCTGTCATGATAACACATTGACCCCAGGACATCTTATGAAAAACTTTCCATTATTTACCCCTCAATGAAAATCAAGCAGGACCAAAATTTTTTACAGCTGATCGCTGTCAAAAAGCGATGACGTCCCAAAGATGACAGCAGCAATGACAGTGTTCTTAATATGACAAAGTAAGTGTTTTGATTAATGCCATTAATGAGTGTATACCACTAGTCAACTAAATGAATATAAGATGGCAAAGATAAATGCACATTTATATATTGATTCAATAGATTTATAGCATTTTGGGAAAAAAAACGTTGGATTTATTGCATTTTGCGGAAATGGCCTTTAAAATGGTTCTATTATGCACTGACAGCTTTTGTAATGCTGAGCGTGTACAGTATAAGTCAAAGTATATCTGTGAACATAGTAAACATACCAAAGATTGAGCAAAAAAATAATTATAATGTAGAGGAAACATAAATGCCATCAATTCTACTGCATATTGCACTTACTTTACATATTAGGTTTTGATTCCTATAATGCAATATGTCCAAAACGTGAAAATATATATCCATCCTTTCAGCTTTAATTTTGTGGCACGTCTTCACTGCCTTATAGTTTTGTTTTTCGTGAAGCATTTATGGGTAAGAGAGTGCATGCAGAATAACATAACAGCTGCCGTACTGTGCGCATTGTCAAAACCCTTAGCGCTTCAAGGCCGCAATCTTGTCTTGAGCCTGAAATTTTCTCTTTTCGGGACCCATTCGATTTTACACTCTCAGCAGTCTCGCCAGCAGAGGCCCCGGAAATGTAGGAGTCAGTGTTGTGGGGAGGTTTACACATTTACACAAGTACCAGGATGTTATTGAAGGAGACAAAGAGGAATATTGAAGATCATGTGTTTTTGTAATAGCCCTGCCAAAACAAGTTCCACTTGTTAGAAGATGACAGCTCTGTGAAATTCGGGAAGATTATGCTACTGATTCATAGTAATGACTGTTTCTATAAATACGCTGGGTTATTTTTGGTAAGCCTGAGCATATCACTTTTGCAATAATCCTATCAGGAACTGTCAGGAGTCATTACAACAGAGTAGAGTTGATAGCATCCCCATTACATGTGTATATGAGAAACACGTTTCTTTTTTGTCTTAGAAAACTGAATATGTCCCATTTTCTCTTTTCTTCTTAGACGAATACTGGATTGACAGCTGAATAGTGTATATGATCTCAATGGTTGCTGCAGCGCTTAAAAACCCTCAATTATGACAAAGTTTGTTGACAGTCAATTTTAAAAAGAATAGACTTGTTGTTATACTTATCAGTACTGCAGAGCCAAAAACCAGCCTGAAAATATTACTCTTAAAAATAACGGATTAAGGATATAGTTTTCTATTTATTGAATGGCCAAGGTTTGCCAAAGAGGCCAGACATGTAAAGCAACCAATTACATTTCGCTTTTATGTTAGGGGGATGGAATATCTCCACAATAACAGACCGTTGTGCAGCCATCATTCACGAACGTCACTAAAGTTTATAACAACAATGTCTTTTTAATATCTATTTAGATTTTATTATAATAGTATAAATGTAGATTTTAAATTTAGAGTCCACTCATTGCTTTAAGCAAAACTCTCTGATGTCTTTTAACCTGATAAGGATCACTGTGCCGTACACGGCACACCCCCTCCTTTGCACGTGAGCCTGCATAAAAGTCATTGTAACTTTGAAGCATTAAATCTTCAAAATATATAGTCATGCGACACATCGTTTGAAAGCTTAGACTTTCGTGTTTCCATTAAGCGCACACACAAAGCATCATATTATTTACAGCGGTCATAAAACTGTAATCTAGTTGTTAGTTACCTGAACCAGGCGGCACCAATTTAGGATATTTACTTACCTTCAAAATCTTCCCTTTATCCGCTTTGGTGACATTGTCAAAAACAAATTGTTCATAAATCCCCAAAAGTCCAAGAAAATGTAATATCCAAAACGATTTGTTCATCTCACAATCTTGACGTTTCTGACCGAATTACGATATAAATACTGTCTACAATTAGTTCACTAACGCACATTCGTTCGAATCTCACTTTTCATTCACGATTTATAATGAATATATTCGGATGTCACTTTTATTTTGCAATGTCTGAGGAACAAATACGCCCCCTTGTGGAATTTCAGCCGTTCCATAAGAGGTTACAGAGTTTATGCTGCGAACCTTGCATACTTTTAAAAATGTTTAATGAAGCATTGTCACTGATGTAAAGACAACAGCTTTCTTCTTCAATCAGATTGTGTTGTTTCCAGGCGGACAGCTAAGCAACGCACCACACACGTCTCCCAGAAATCCTGTATAATTCAACCAATCAGAGGACGACTTTGAATCGGCTGAAGTGTTGACAGGTAAGCCTAACTGTGGGGTCACACCAGCCGCGTTTGAGGCGTCAAAATCACGTCTACCGCGCCCAGTTTTCCTCTTGAACAGTTTGAGTTTACTCGCTTCATTCGCTCTTGAAAACCATGTCATCGAGACATTCACACGGAAATTCGTGTTATGGGAGGGGCTTCTGCGACTTCACTCCCTTCCTGTAATCACGTCACTACTAAAGCAAGCTGCTGATTGGTTAACGCGGTGCGTTTTTCTGCCAAAGTTAATATTTTTTAACTGCTGCATTTGCTGCGGCAACGCTCAATTCGCGGCATACGCACAAATGAGGCGGAATCACGTCTGCCGCGCTAAACACCTCATCCACGCCGCGAGACCTCCAGACGCGCGTCAACACATCTTCACATTGACTTCACATTGAAATCACTCGCGCTTGATGCCTCTACCGCAGCTGGTGTGAACGCAGCATAAGACTGAGTCTACTATAGGATTTTAAACAGATTTGCTCAGCTTGCTGAAAGTAAGACATGTAATTTATTAGTGTCTAAAAGAGCAGTATGCAAAATTGCATTAATTTAATTTAGGTATTTTCAAAAATATATATTCCAAGTTAATTGATTATTTTTTAGAGAATCGGCCCATGAAAGCTCAGCATGATGCATGATAGTGCTGTGAACTACATTTTAGTTTTCAAATTCTGCCTCTGCTTTAAAGATTTTTCCTTATTAAACACATATGACACATAAAGAACACTTAAACAAATGAAGAGAACTTGTTCATAAATCATTAATATGATGTACATGACTCAAGTCATATCAGTAGCCTAATAAAAGAGGTTTTATCTCGCATTGAGCCAGTCGCTTCACAAGGGCTGATACTATATAACTAGATCAAATTACCAGCTAAATACTGCACGCTTTAGCTCTCTGATCCCCTATTTTTAGAAATCTTCTTTATGATATATACCCCAGCAACTAAATAATTTGCATAATATGATTCACATAGACTCTGAACAAACCCATAATTGCTGCAACATCAGCCAGCGCAACATAACTTTAAGTGATAGTTCAGCAAAAAAAATCTTTACTTACCCTCAAGTCATCCGAGATACATATGTCCATCATCTTACAGACGAACACAGTTTGAGTTATTTTAATTTCTTTCTCTTCCAAGCTTTTTAATGGTAGAATACAGGGTCCACAACTTTCAAGCCCCAAAAAGTGCATCCATCCTTTACAGAATGCGCATTATGCGTATCGTACAATGCCTAAGATCCAGTGTGAATAGACTTTTGCAAGAACCGTGTGTTGTGAGTTGTTTTAGCTACAGATATGGATAACTTAATATCCTCTATGAAATTCCTCACCATTTTCTTTAGAAACCTAAGTTTACACTTTGTACAGTATCTCCGAGTTCATCACTAAGACACTATGCAATGTACTTTACGTTCCAAGCTGAAACTCTTTGGTGAATGCGCAATGGCCGCTACCCGAAACTAGTTATTATAGTTTATAAAGTTTTAAATAAATATAACTCTGAATTTAACTAAATTAATTTAAAGATGATGGACATGTGTGCCTCCAACACAGTCTCACGGCAAGTTGTGTTATAGTAACAAAAATTTTGATTAATTTATTCGTGTCTGATGACAAGAATTTCTGCTGATTTTCGTGTCTCTGGAGACTAATGTCTTTTTCGTCCTTCCCATCACGACATTCTATCAATGGCTGTTCGTGTCTGTGGCACAACTTTCTTTATCGTGTCATTTTATATTTTTTTCTCATCGTTCTTTCCTATTTTTAAATCATTGTCACTTGGGGTTAGATTCGGGGTTTGCGTTAGGATGTAATTTTATTCAATGGTTTCTACATGTTTTTCGTCTGCTTTTAAAACTATTCTCACCTGGAGTTGGGGTTAGAGTTGGGGTTTAGGGGCCGGTTGCACCAGCTGTGCGTAAGTTACAACGTAGCTTAGTTACGACGTAAATGGGCACTAAGTTACAACTTACGCACTACTAAATGTTTTTGCGTTGCACCATTAAAATTAGTTTAAACGTAAGAATACGTTATAACTAAATATTTACGGAAGCCTCTGTCCATGATGGAATAAGATGTCAGCCAGATTAGATCACATCGATTCGCTTGTAATTGATTATGAAGAGCCGCAAGTTCGTCAACGAGTTTTCAAGAACTGTTTAATTTCTGTGTATCCATTAATTAAAATAAAATTTAAAATGTCTTCCTGTTTATTTTCTCCTCCATGTGTGGGATAGTTATTTTCAATTCAAAGTGTAATGTTTTGAGTTCTATAACGTTTGCTTTAACGTCTTTTTTAAACTTTCAGTTTAGGTGAGTCAAAAATTAGTTTGAATTTAAGTACTGTTCAGACTATTTCCTGTTTACCCATTGTAAGGCTTGTGATTGGGTTAAGAAAAATAGACGTCATTCTATGCGACAACGCATTACTTTACGGAGAGCTTACGACCTAGCTTCGTTCTGCCTTAAGAACAAATGGTGCAACCGAATAAAGTAAAGAGTTAGTTTTAAACTAGCTAGTACTTACTAAGCCTCTAGTTTCAACTTTACGTCCCAGTTTAAGTAAGAACTTACGAACGACTGGTGCAACCCTACCCAGGTTAGGAAGTCACAGAAAGGGATTCTAACCCAAACCCCAAGCGACAATGGCCAAAAAATAGAAAACAACGATAAGAACACTAAATATAAAATGACACATTGTGCCACAGACATAAACAGCCATTGATAGAAATTTGTGCTAGAAAGGACGAAAAAGACACTCGTCCCCAGAGACACGAAAAACAGCGGAAATTCATGTCATCAAACACAAATAAATTAATCGAAATTTTCGTCACTATAACACGACTTACCGTGAGACTGGATTGGTACCTCAATGGCTTTATGGATGAGTAAATCATGGGGTAATTTTTATTTTTCACAGAACTATCGCTTTAACATAAATTATTGACCTTGAATAACAAATGTAAATCCTTCAGCACCATTTAATTACCCACCAAAAATAATTACGAGTTTAATCCTTCTCCCAACTCACTAAACCTTACTCCAGTCTTCTCACAAATAGTGAGCATACTGCAGAATCCTGCCTGCCGTCACATGACAGGTGCATTGTGCCTACTAAAGTGGACTCTCATTATGCAGTGATAAAGGGATTTAGCAGAATATCTGGATTCTCAGTTAAAAGGTACAGAAGCCAAAGGAAATTTTAGTGCTTAGGGGTTGGAGCAATGAAGATTGGAGTGATGTTTTGTATTATGTATTAACTTAATCTCTATGGGGCAGTTTCCCGGACAGGGATTGGACTAGTCCTAGACTAAAATAAATGTAAGAGCTGTCCAAACTGAAAACAACTTGCACTGCCATATCTTAAAATACATCAGTGTCCTTTGTTTTGCCTCAAAATGCACACAAGTAATGTTTTTAGTAAGCCATGTTTATTAAACTAGTTAAAGTTCCCAATAAAACTAAGGCCTAGTCCTGTGTTAAGATAATCCACCCCTAGATGTCTAGATATCCAGATGTTTCTATGTGAATTCAAAGGAATAGAAAAACAAATGAAACTGTTAATGTGTACAGTAGCTACATACAGTAAGATATTAACTCTTTTCTTGCCATTGACATTAAAGCTGCGTTTACACCAGCCGCGGTAGAGGCGGCAAAAAAGCGTTATTCGTGCGTAGTTGGACGCTTGAACATTTGAGTTTACTTGCTTCATTCACGCGTGAAAGCCGCGTGTGAAATTCTAGTCATACGAGACATTCACGCAGAAGTTCGCCTCATGGGAGGGGCTTCTGCGACTCGGCTGAGACTCCGCTCGCTTCCTGTAATCTTGTCACTTCTACAGCAAGGTCCCGATTGGTAAACGTGGCGCGGAAATCACATTTTTCAACTCACACGTTTCCCGATGCCTAATCGCCATTCGCGCCATGCATACCACGCCGCAGGATGCCTAATCGCGTCTTTGCATTGACTTAACATGTAAATCACCCGCGCTTGGCGCCTCTACCGCGCCTGGTGTAAACGCAGCATAAGAGAAAACGCAAATGACATGTTTTTCCGGCAATCCATATTTCCACTATTATCTACCAGGTTCCGCTCTTACCGAACTTATAAAACCCGGAAGCAACCCCTAAGGGCAAACAGTTCAAACTCTGTGTATGTTTTGATCAACACTCTGAATCTGATCTCTGTCTCTAAAAGTCGTTCACAAAAATGGAATTATATGGTAGGTAAAATTAAACTTTGTTTTTAAAGCAGATTCTTTCTTTGATATATTGTATGTTTATATACTTAAAGAAGATTGTTTTTACAACGCTGTCAGGGAAAGAGTTAATATGTGCCCATAACTGTAGCACAGCTAACTAAATCTTTTATCTTTGGTATCTTGCCAGTTTAATTTTAGGGAGATTTGTTACCTTAATAAATCTGTTCCCTTTAGCCATTGCTATAATCACAATATATAATCTCACACTTTATTGTTTAGATATCGACCAACAACATCAGATTATGAAACAAACACAAATATCTGCGCTACTGCTGCAAACACAATCTACAAAGTCAACAGGACACAAAGCAGAAGATAAAGGTAATTAGCATAAAGATATTAAACCAGGATATTAAAACTTGCAATAATCTATAAACTCCAAAGCCCATTATTAAACTGATTTAACACACTAAATTTAAGTGGCCAGTAGCTTGCTCTTATCTCAATGACTGGTCATTACCTTGAGTGTTGATTGGATGATATATGAAGATCTTTTTAGGCTCCATCCTTTCCATAACATTTAAACCCTACTGCAGCTCGACAGCACAGTTATGACAAATTTACGACATCATTTGGCTAAGTGACACCCATTTGGAGTTAATTTATTAGCTTTCAGCACAATGCATCAGCAAAATGACTTGATGTCCTGTACCCTTGGGTGTAATGAATTAGTTATCTGAAAACATTCAAGAATGAGTGGCTTGATTGCAATACACTAAACATCAATTAAAATAATCTCAATAAAACTGGTCAGTTTATTTCAATTAAATAGTGCCGTTTCTAAAGATTTCTTCTAATGGAAATGTCATTTATTTTACATAAAGTGCAGTAAATATCACTGTTTTTTGTTTTGATAGATGGACATTTGTGCATTTCCTATATATCGAGAGCCACATGGACACACATTACTAATCAATAATGTTAAAATAAAGAATTACAATCAAAGACTTTTGATTTGATTCTTGTCTCATTCATGAGTAAACTGAGAAGCTTTTATTTGAATGTTCGCCATTCATTAACAATCTGTGATCTCATTTCTCAAAACAGACAACGAGAAAGAGAGATGATGATGAAAAATGGCACCCTGACAGTTTTCAAATTTCCGCACATGGTGTTGGAAAAGGGTGAGTGTGTATGTGTGTGTGTGTGTGTGTGAGAGAGAGAGAGAGAGAGAGAGAGAGAGAGAGAGAGGTATGATCGGGACAAGTTAAATTTGAGCAGTAGCTGTGATCAGCGAAGCAGGAAGGGTTGTTCAATTAAATATTTCACCTCAGCTACTGCTGTACAGATACAGTCCCTAGGCTGTCAGCTTCTTTGCTGCTAAATTTTTTTTGCAGCCGCTCAAGATCTTTTAATAAGAGAAAAAGAGGAATGGCTCTTTCTGCCCGACCATAGGAAAAAGAAATCAGAGAGCTCTTCGATATCTCAATCAATTCTTGCAGACAGAATTGAAATAAAACAGAGATCAAATTGAGACCCTAGCATGTCATGTGTTTCTCCTAAAAAACAGACCCTCGTGTAATCTTACATGTGTGACATCTTACATATTTATCCAAATGATGTCATAAATTTGTCATAACTGTGCCGTCGAGCCATGAAAAGGCTAAAGCCTAAGAAAATCTCTTAATATCATATATCAGTTTGTCTGATTTTTTCAGGACTGTACACTTACTGTAAAAAGGTGCCACAAAAAAACGTTTTGGCTGTATGTTTTCATAAAGAACCTTCAATATCCGAAGAACCTTTCTATTTCCCTTGCATTTTTTTTATCGCTATACGGTTCCTCCATGAAAACGATGGACGGTGGGCAAGTGCATCAAGTGAGTAAATATCAGTGGGCTATTTAATCCTGTTACTGACCCATTTGGGGACTGTAGGTAAAAGAAACCCCACATTTTAGACAAACGGGGGTGCTGTCATCACAATAAGACAATTTTTACCTTAGATATTAGACACTTTCTGTTTCTCTGATTTCGCCATCGCTATGGCAGCACCGTTCGAGATATCAAAAATCCATTTGCAATTTAACAAGTCCAATGTCTCGGCATCAAGTTCACCATGTTTGGTGTCAATCGCATGAACTCCCTAGGAGGAGTATTTAAAAGTTCATCACATGCATTTGAAACAATACAAAATGGCTGACTTCCTGTTGGGCGGAGCTAATAGGTTTGAGTGCGAAAGTTGTTCAGGTCAATGAGATCTTTATGGGTACCAACTTTCGTACATGTGCGATCTGTGCACCAATGGTTTGTTTTTGCATTATAAGGGGTGCTACAGAGCCCCCTGCCACGCCCGTGTTCCAGAGTTTTCAAGCACGTTAAGGCAGCTAAAGTGCCCAAAAGTGTTACAAAAAATGATGTATTCGAGCAAAAACATTAGGGCTCCGCACCCATTCTGGCCTGCTCCTCAGAGCTCAGGCCCTTATAAGATGTACCTTTTAGAGCAACCTCTGTGCGACTCACTTTTGTGTAGTACGATGGAGTAAACAGATATGGTGTGCCGTTCATTAAGAATGGCCTCAAGCACGGCTTGAGCTCTTAAATTCCTCTAAGGCTATATGATTAAGGCAATAAAGAAAGGATGTAGTAATAAGTAAAATGTTAGGAAAGGATATATATAGATGGGGAGGTGGAGGACTGCGGGAGGAATTATCACTAGTGAAAAGTGAGCAACTGCTTATATAGACTCTATAGATTACATAATTGACAGGATTAGATGAGCAAGCTCCTTCCTATCTGCTTGCAATGTCATGTACCTATAAACTCTAAAAAAAAAAAGGGTTTAGGGTCAAACATTTTTTAGAGTGTAACTAAGATACAACTGTAACTTGAGTGTCAATGAAACCATTTTAATCCTTCTATAGTCTCATTTGTTTATAAAAACAAAGTTAAATGCCCACGGGTCTTGAATGATGATTAAAAGGTCACTGCTTCATAATCCCTTATGACCGATGTGCCTTTGAACAAGACACTTAACACAATGTTTCTCTAGAGGAATTTCATTTTAATTAAATACTAAATCACATGGCCGACATCCTTTTGGAATCATTTGTTTATTCTTCACTATGCCCAATGAGCCATGCAATGGCTTTAATGCCTAAATCTGATGTTTTGGTGGGACCTCATTACATTTATGCATTTGGTAGATGCTTTTATCCAAAGAAAGTTACAGTGCATTTAAGGGAATACATTTAATTAAAGCATTACTCCCCTTTCTTTAAAAAAATCCAGATAATTTACCCCCATGTCATCCAAAATGTTGTTCAATCGAGAAGTTCAGTCGAGAAGAAATTAAGTTTTTTTTTGGAAAACATTCCATGATTTTTCTAAATTTAATAGACTTTATAGGACCCCAACAGTTTACAGTTTAAATGCATTTTAAAATTGTAATTTAAATTCAGCTTCAAAGGGTTTTAAACTATCTTAACCGAGGCATAAGGGTCTTATCTAGTAAAACAATAGTCATTTTCAGCAAGAAAAATAAAAAATATGTACTTTAAATCACAACTTCTCATCTTGCACTATCCGTGTGACGTGCCACAGCGACCTTGAAAGGTCACGCGTCACGTATTTGAAATGCACATTTGTGGACCATTTTAAACAATAAACTAACACAAGGACATCAATTAATATCAGTCCACATACAACAACGTCAGAACGATCCACTTCTTCTCACTTGTAAACACTGGGGCGGTAGTTTTGCATATGTCATGCGTGACCTTTCAACGTCATTCTTAACGTGATTCTTGAGATAAGATGCAGAAGGGTGGTAATTAGTGGTGGGCAATGACTAATCGTGATTAATGCATAATATATTCTGTGTGTAATTATTATGCATATATAAATACACACACATTAATGTTTGTATTTAAGAAAGATATATATACACTCACCTAAAGGATTATCAGGAACACCTTTTCAATTTTTCATAAATACAATTATCTAATCAACCAATCACATGGTAGTTGCTTCAATGCATTTAAGGGTGTGGTCCTAGTCAAGACAATCTCCTAAACTCCAAACTGAATGTCAGAATGGAAAAGAAAGGTGATTTAAGCAATTCTGAATGTGGCATTGTTGTTGGTGCCAGATGGGCCGGCCTGAGTATTTCACAATCTGCTTAGTTACTGGGATTTTCACGCACAACAATTTCTAGGGTTTACAAAGAATGGTGTGAAAAGGGAAAAACATCCAGTATGCGGCAGTCCTCTGGGCGAAATTGTCTTGTTAATGCTAGAGGTCAGAGGAGAATTAACCAACTGATTCAAGCTGATAGAAGAGCAACTTTGACTGAAATAACCACTCGTTACAACCGAGGTATGCCGTAAAGCATTTGTGAAGCCACAACACGCACAACCTTGAGGCAGATGGGCTACAACAGCAGAAGACCCCACTGGGTACCACTCATCTCCACTACAAATAGGAAAAATAGTCTAAAATTTGCACATGTGGTTGTGTAATGGTGTGGGGGATCTTTTCTTGGACACTTTAGGCCCCTTAATGCCAATTGGGCATCGTTTAAATGCCACGGCCTAGCTGAGCATTGTTTCTGACCATCTCCATCCCTTTATGACCACCATGTACTCATCCTCTGATGGCTACTTCCAGCAGGATAATGCACCATGTCACAAAACTCAAATCATTTCAAACTGGTTTCTTGAACATGACAATGAGGTTACTGTACTAAAATGGCCCCCACAGTCACCACATCTTAACCCAATAGAGCATCTATTGGTGTGCATCCCACAAATCTCCATCAACTTTGTGCATCCCACAAATGTTGTCATAAAACTGGAGCCACCCTGGCACCATCCCACAGTCCCCAGTTTGAGAGTCACTGCCTTAGGGTGACACTGAGAGTGTATCTACAGTAGGCCTACAGTACAAATAGTGTTTGTGATGAGGAATTAATCATGTGTTCTGTTCAGAATCAGAGTTAACTAAATACATCTTAAGAAAGTCCGATCATTTAGTGTAAATAGACACTTGGTTTTCCAAATGCAGAAGCCATTTTTAGACCTACGTTGTATTACAGCAAAACATCACAAAAGGGTCCTAAAACAAAGAGTGCAGTTATATAAATAAATCACTGTAGTCATGCAAAAAGCGACACACTTATGTTTAGAGTATGTTACAGACTGTGAGCATCTCAACTAACATAACAGCCTCTGAAGCGGTTGTGGGTTTGGAAAAGCTTTCCAGAAATGTTGTCTTTTTTCCCACAGTGCCATTATACAACTGTGTGTGAATTTCCCTTGTGTGAGGAACCATTTATTTCACCTTTTATCTTTTATTCCTCTCAGAGTACATTTCTGGAGTGACAATAGCGTTGCGCAGAGGAGCGCCGAAGTGAAACGTAAAGAACAAACACCGTTCTTACAAACCACTGCTGGTTTCATAAATAGATAACTTCTGACAGCTATTTCCATTTACATGAACAAGAACGAACAGAAGCCATCCGAGAAAATGGGATTGATTACCAGGCAAAAATTGTAAATCCACCCTGACCAATTTACAGCAGATTTTTGGTAATCCTTTGAAAGGAGGATAACGTACGTTTAACCTTATTCTTTACCGCATGTCATGTGAAACTCATTCTTATTTTTATGGGTTAGGCACAGTTGTTCTTTTAAGAGGTTATATAGAATCAAACATCTTTTTAAAAAATATGCGTAGTGCCATGAAAACAAGATTTTGGAGGTGTCTGGTCCCTGTCTATCACCTATGAGACCATCTATATGCTAGTGTGTTACAAAATGTACTTTAAGAAGATTTGAAATGTAAATGTTCTCCGTCTATCCTGCAAAACAGAAAACAAAAATGATGACTCATTGGTTTACCAGAAGCTTTTATTCAAATAAGCATTTAATATTTTGTCTTAAAGGGGGGTCTAAAGCTATTTCGAAACAAATTTCCCTGAAATAGTCAAGCATTATTGTGCTTAATTTTGTGTTGCATTGTCACGTATTGGTTTCTCAACTGTTTTCCCCATTTTTAAACAACTGTCGCTTCGGTTTGGGGTTATATTTGCTGTTTGCGTTTGGATGTCACTTAAAGTATTGGTTTATACTATTTTTTCGTTCATACTATTTTTGACGTTAGGGTTAGAGTTGGGTTTGGGTAAATATGTCATTTTATGTAATAGAAAGTTGTTCTAACCCCAAAACAAAGTGACAATTGTAAGAAAAAAGAAAAAACAGTTAAGTAACCAATATGTGAAACTGACACGGAAAAGAAATGCGTGGCACGGGAAACGGTGGCAATATGTGACAATGATATGCGAAACTGAGAAAAATAATCCATGACTATTTCACGTAATGTCAGTTCTCACACGGCCGTCCAATCACATTGGAGGAGGGGCGGGACATTACCACAGCAACCAACCGGCTCACAGCTGAAGTATCCGAGCTACCAAAGCGCTCGGTTGAAGAAAGCTGTCCCCCCGGTTGAAGGCATTGTCCAGGCGTTTTCAGCTGCGTTTAAAAGTTTTGGTGTGCACAACCCCTAAGAGTTGGATTCCTCATGCTACACATAGGCAAAGTGGCAAAAAAGCAGTTGGACGTATAAAGGAGTATTTCTGTGCCAAATGCACTTCACCAGGGTTCATACAGTACAACTTTCTGAAATTCATACTTAACAATCTTGCTTTATTTTTTTTATGGGCAATTTCAGTGCAGGAAGTGCAGTGGAAGTCCTTATATGGGCATTTTAACAGAAATAGTGCCCGCACACACCAACTGAGAGCTGACACGAAATCAACGTCAACAAAGAAGTGTGTTGTTGTTTGTGGGGGAACTTTAAGCTTGTTCAGCTTCCCAATGAATCCGGACTTATGGAAACAATGGATATGTGGTTGTGTGTTTGCTTAACACTGATTTAATTGAAATGGGGCGGTCCCAACTGGGTCATTAGTCACTGGTGGTAAAACTGCATCAAATGTCTGTGTTTTGTTGGCAGAAGGCGTGTAAGTGCATATAATGTAAACAGCACGAACATGTAGTGAATCATAAATAACCAGAGAGTGGGATAATGTTTTGTGTGTGTTGCTTGCTCATGACTCGCGGTACTCCTTCAGAAGGTTTGTGGTTTATTCATAACGAATCGGTACAGCTGATCTGTCTTTTATACATCAGATAAAACTAAAGACTTTTTGGATATATAAAGGATACTCACAATTAACATGAGATAAGCAAAAACAGCATTTGTTATGTGAGCTTTAAGAGTCAACAATACGAATGAGAATTATCTCTTAACCCAATACCACCAGGCTGCCACTGACTAGTAAATAACAGTTCCTGTGACACAAAGCTTATTGGCTATTAAAAAAGAAGTATCCCATGCACCTAAAATTCTAGTTTCAATAGAAAATGTCAGCGAAGAAAAGCAAACTGCTTAATTTTATGGCATTTCATGTCTTTATCACACATAGCAATGTACTGTAGTACAGAAATTATAGTTGAAAAGCAATGACGTCTATGATGAAGTACATGATTTGCAAGCCCACACAGAATCTGCTTCACACAAAACCAACACAGAAAATGAGTAAAAACTGAAATTGTATAAGGCCACATTTATACTAAACAAAACAGAAATGTCTAGGGTGATCAAACTGATATTGCCATCCACAGACACACCTGTGTGTGCTTACAAAAGAGTCAAGAAAAAACAATGGCATCTCTTCATGACTGACTGACTGATCACGTCTAAACAAAGAGGATCAAACTCTTATCCACTCAGGCGAGTATTACTGCACTGTGTTTTCGCAGGAGAAGAGACGGTGCCTGCGAATGCAGTCATGAAGTAATTAAGGACACATCTTATTAACACAATGAAAATACAAATTACATTCATAAGTGTGAAGCTGCTGTTCCTTAGCAAAACCTGTTAATTAAAACACAGGATCTAATGACTTGTCATTGGCGCTCTACTGGGATCTTTCTGGAAATATTAATGCCTTCATTTTTGGACACATTTACACACAGTATTCGTGTCACTGACCATGCTGCGTGCAACAGTATGTGTACCGTATGCAAAACAGGCAGTAACATTACAGCTTTAATCAAACCTGAGGGTGCAATCAAAAAAAAACTAAACATTAAACATTATAACACCTCCACATAAACACATTTGAATTCTTTTCTACTGACAATAAACCTGTACTGTATGTAAGGGCCTTCTGGTTACAAAAAATACAATAAAAGCATGTTTGAATTTTAAAACAACTATTAATGAAATGTGATGCTTAAAAATAATCAATGTCGAGTAGTTTTAAAAAGCAGACAAGCATTAATAAAGGAAAAACATAATTAAAACAGTAATTAGTATTTTCAATGAACTCTTGAACAACAATGAGAAAATAATATAAAAGCCCATCTTGTAATATTGCCCCTCCACTACTTTGCGTCCCAAGGGGCAGATTGTGTTGATGAATGGCATGCTAATGAACTATTTAATTCAGTGCCATCTTAAGGGACGTATAAGGAGGGATGAGGGAAAAAAGATTAAAAAACACACTTAAAAGAAAATCAGACTTCACACATGGGACAGGAACATGATTAACATCAGACATTTACATCATGGATGGTTCACAGATCTATGAGGAATAAGATTAATCATTGTCAGTTTCTGTTTAATCATTTTTTTTTGTTTAGTTACTGCAGAACTTTCCAAATGTTTTTTTAAACTTATTACAAATAATATTGTTAACATATAGTAATTTTAGTGGACCACGTGTATTTGAGGTTTTGTGTAAAAACTCACAACTCAGCAAGTTTGAGTATACACTCTCGGAAAA
The DNA here is from genome assembly GCF_027580225.2 of Misgurnus anguillicaudatus. Classification (NCBI taxonomy): domain Eukaryota; kingdom Metazoa; phylum Chordata; class Actinopteri; order Cypriniformes; family Cobitidae; genus Misgurnus; species Misgurnus anguillicaudatus. Next base: position 16,553,305 of record NC_073355.2, read on the forward strand.
CAAGGTACAAGAAGGTACAAAAGTTGTTACTTAGGCGGTAACTTTAAAAAGGACACTTTTGTACCTAGATGCAAATTGGTACTTCAAAGGTACATATCAATGGTACATATCAGGACCTTCTTAAAACATATATACCAAAGTTTAAGAAAGTTTCAAAAAGCAACGTATGTTCTTTAGTTGTGACATTTGGTCACATTGACTATTGACCTAAAATAATGTACGTTTTAATTTTATTCACTCTGTATGTATCATTCAATTTAAAGAGCTCAGATGAAAAAGCTACTAAACGCCACCTTCGTTGAAAATGAAACAATGATATTACCCAAATGTTCTCGGCACGTATAGACCCCTTCAAAGTTTGTAAACATTGAATGACTATCGGGTGCGCGCGCAGCACGGGGTCAAACTGTTCATACCATCCCGGCTTTATAATGTAATCTAACAGGGCTGAAAAATGATGACTTACCTCAAATGAAGTGAGCACTACAAACACAAGCCTCTTTGATATTTGTATTGTTCCAGTCTGCACGTTAATTGCTTGCAGCTGCAGATGTTGTATTTTTTTGTTTTTGAGAATCTGCATGAATCGCAAAAACTTAACGGAAGACCTGGTGCGATTTTCACAGCCCACAACGTAAGTAGGCATTTTTGACGATACCGAATAATACGCAACTCTATCTGCTGTAATGACTTTTCTGACCCCGACATGCGCAGTGGGAACAGCCTGTGACGTGAACCGTGAAGGGGTCTATTATATGTATATCAAATTCCCAATAAGCCACTAGCAATGCCTTTAATGCCTAAATCTGATGTTTGGTGGGATGTAATTTATGTATTTGGTAGATGCCTTTATCCAAAGCCACTTACAAATCATTCAATGTATACATTTTATCAATATGTGTGATGGGGGTCCCTTTTGAGTACTTGGATCTGAATACGTGACGAATGTGGCAGCAACATGCATCGCAGCACTCCTAATGTGTGGTTTAAGTCCTTAAAATATAAAAAATGTAAATTCTGGCTTTTCATATTTTTCTCTAGCTGCATCTTAAGTAATTTTGCAACTATCTTGTCCAAAGAAATATGTTTAAAAAGCTTGCATGCACTTAAGAGGGTTTGCAGCGAAAGATTTGAGAAACTAAGGCTTTTCAAGTTTAAATGAAACTATCCCAGATTTACAATGTGGTCTTAGATGAATTGTATCATCTGATAATCAGTGTTAATTTATAAACATCTATTCTGTCATTCAGTAGGCTTTTCAGACAAGATATTGGCAAATCGACTGTTTTATAAAAAACAAAAGACTTAAAGGGATAGTTCGGCCAAAAATGATATTAAACCCATGATTTACTCACCCTGAAGCCGTCCGAGATATGTCTATCATTTTTCAGACGAACACATTTTCAGTTATTTTAGAAAATGTCTTATGCTGCGTTCACACCAGCCACGGTAGAGGCGTCAAGCGCAAGTGATTTCAATAAGAAAGTCAATGTGAAGAAACGTTGACTCGCGTCTGGAGGTCTCGTGGCACGAATGAGGTGTTAAGCGTGGTAGACGCGATTCCGCCTCATTCGCGCATCTTGTTCATGCGAATGGTGCGAATTGAACGTTGCCATGGCAAATGCACGAGTTGAAAAGTTTTAACTTTAGCGGAAAAACGCGCCGTGTTAACCAATCACGAGCTTGCTCTAGTAGTGACGCGATTACAGTATGCGAGCAGAGTCGCAGAAGCCCCTCCCATGACGTGAATTTCCGTGGGAATGTCTCGATGACTAGAATTTCACGCGCGAATGAAGCGAGTAAACTCAAAATGTTCAAGCGGCAAATTTGACACCTCAAACGCAGTTGATGTGAACCCACGTTTATATCTTCCAGCTGCTAAACAGTAAAGTTACGGGGTCCAGCTCCTTCAAGTCCAAAAAATGTGCATGTATCCTTCCCCAAAGAAATCCAATCGGCTCCAGAATGATAAACTTCAGTCTTTTGAGGGTAATCTGCACTGTGTTGTTGTAAAAAATATCCATATTTAAAACTTAACGAAACTTAAACGAAAATAACTATCTTTCATTAGCGCCGCCGTCTTAAACTCATCTGTATTCAGGAAAGAGTATCAGCGTAGTGTACGCACTTTTCTTAGTAATGTATGACAAATGCGGAGGGCAATGGCACAGAGCAGCAGCACAGAACCCTCCATAAACTGCGTATGCTCTCATTTTGAATGCGAACGCGACTAAGATGGTGGCGTTACAGGAAGCTAGTTATTTTCGTTTATAAAGTTTTAAATGTGGATATTTTTTACAACAACACAGTGCGGATTACCCTCAGAAGGCCTTTGTTTATCATCATGGAGCCGTTTGAATTTATTTTGTGAATGATGGATGCTATTTTTTTGGACTTGAGGGACATGGACCCCGTATATTACATTTGATTAACTGACAGATCTAAAACATTTTCTAAAATAACTGAAAGTGTGTTCGTCTGAAAAATGAGAGAGTAGAGTTAAGGCTTTCTGTAGTTTTGGCCAAATGTCATCTACACCCATGGTAATGTACAGCACAGTCTCTGTGTGGTGGATGAAGCTCAATATCTCCTGTCCTGGAAGCAATTTCGCAGTGCTAATAGAATTCAATAACATGTTTAGACCTTGCACTTTAATTTACATCGATTTCTTTTTCATTATGATTTACTCCTTCCACAATAAAACCAATCAGCTGTGTCTAAGTTGAACTGCCACGAGTTTACAGTATGAGCAAAGGCCAAAGGTAATTAAGTGCTCCTGATAGGAAATTAACATTTTGTGCCCCTCAACAAGGATAATCTATACCCCGCTGACAAGATTAAAGAAAAGGAGATGAAGAAACCATTCCAGCGACTGGGCACGTACTATATTGACCTCATGGACTCATGTGTTAATAATTTTCACCAGATTCCAACAAATAACAGAGGTATTTTCAAGCCTGGTGGTTTAAATCAATTGATTTGATCCCACTTGCCCACTTTGCATAACTAAGGTCTTTAAAAAAATGAAAATTGATTTGTGGACATGTGGACAACCAACTCGAATGAATGGGGTTGGCTATTCCAGCTTGATCTCATGGGAATGTGTATGTATTTTATGAAGTAGCTAATTTGCATGAATTCGTATGAAGCAAATCGTTCAAAAACCCTACGATCATTATATTAAAAAATATATAAAACCCCACCCATAACCCCAACGTCACAGGGTGAAAGCAAATCATATAGATATGTATAAATGTGGCACCTGTTTAAACAGTACAAATTGCCATGAGATTGCATTGGATATTTCTGGTAATTCCAGAAAGGAAATCTAATATTTTGTACTTCCAAAGTCTATGGAATCAGTTTAGAAAGGGGCTTATCCGTTACTCTTAAAAAACATATTTTTTTACAGTACATGACAGCCTGTGTGCAATGCAAGGTTTGTAAGAGGCCTTCAAATGATTTACTGAGTACAGTTTCTAAGAAAAGTCCAGATTTGAAACTTACTACACACTTTTGGGATATATTGGAACGATGACTGTGAGTCAGATATCACCTGAGTCCCACTAATGTTCGAAATGGGAGCGAATCCTAAAATCTATGTCATAATAAAAAGTCTAAAAAAGATGGCTGTAAGCTTTAAAAACACGAAAGTGAGAGATTAATGCTTATTGTTTTAAAGCCATACGTGTTTTGCCTTGCTAAGAAATGCCACGAGTTTGTTTTCTCAACTGCAACCTAATATAATCATTTCGCAATCAGAAAAACAAATCAATCTGTTCCTTTCCAGTCAAGGTATTAATGCACCTCTCTAAGTAAAACATTCATTACCTGCTGCAGTTAATTTTTTGGGATGGCGTTCTCGCAGTATTAGTCATTAGACTCCTACTTTTCCCCGGCACGCAATGTGATGTATTTTCCTGTAATCAGGCTTCCATTGTAACAATGTGCTTATGCATCAAAGAGCATGTAGGCGGTTCATAAAAACCCACAGAGTTAGTTCCTGTCATTAAATTGGATTTCATCCATAACGGAAAAAAAAGCTATCTGAACATTGAGCACTACAAGCTAATTGCCCCTTTAATGCAAACCACAAAAGATTCCCCGCTGTATGTCCAGACCTAATGGACCGGATTTGCTGGGGTAACTCCAATGATGATGTTTGTTTCTCTGTCGCTGAAGTAAACAGCACCATTTGATCTCCATCACTCTTCACGATCTAACAAACGTAACCAGAACACAGTGAGCAATAATATGTTGAAATCCAACAAATTGGCAGAATGAGTCTGAGAAAACCTGAGGACTTGAAAAAATGTCAGGATTGTTTGGACTGGGCGTTGACAGGCGGTTAACTTTTCTTCCCACCCAATCTCTCTGCATTGATGGCGAGTAGTGAAAAATCTGACCTAAAATACCACAGAGGCACAGAACAAGTTGAAACGGTTCCTCACTCTGATTGATAGAACAAGCTGTGATTTCCCCTGAGTTCTAGATGGACGGAGATGATAGCGCTATCCACAATCAATCTGGATGTGTGACTCTGGCCTTCAAGAATGACTACAGATAGCTGGACACTGCCGGACACACTGTCTGCTCCTCCCCTGAAACGCGTATCGAGGGTATTTTAAGATAGACACTATTGCTGACTTGTCTGACAACGACCACTGGAACTGCTAGAAGGAGCAGTGTTTGCTCTGATTATATAACCAATTCTGCTGGAACCGCAAGAACACATATTTGAGTTCTGCTTGATTTTAGCAATGTAATCTTTTCAAGATAATATGCAAATTATATTTTAAAACAACTAGAAAGGAATTCCATATATAGTTGGATGACATCATTAAGACAGTGGTGTATTAGTTTTGCCTCGGGGTCCAGACTTTATATTAAATTGTAAACTTAAAGGGCCGGTTTCACAGACAGGGTTTAGATTAATCCAGTAATAGGCTTAGGATATAGACTGTGTTTTCCGGACTATAAGTCGCTCTGGAATATAAGTTGCATCAGTCACAAATGCGTTTTGAAGAGGAAAAACATACAGAAGCCGTTCTGGACTATACGTCACGTTTATTTAGAAAATGATTTTACGAAATCCAAGCCGAAGAACAGACATTTAATCTGGAAAGGCAATTTATTCAACTAAACAATAGCACAGAACAGCAGGCTGAATAGGTGTCCGTACATGTTAAAGTAACATTATTACACGATACACAATAGTATACAGAACATACCTGAGAGGCTGAATAGGCTAAATTAACACGACAAGCCAAATCAAGTTAAAAAAGGTTGTGAAGTCATTCAGCATCACTGAATTCATTGAATTACATAAATACAGGAGCAGCATAGAGCGGACCCTCGCGGCTGTAGATGGTAATGGTTTCTCTTAGAAATAATTTTGACATATAAGTCACACCTGAACTTAAGTTCCAGCACCCGCCAAACTATGACAAAAGTGTGACTTGTAGTCCCGAAAATACGGTAAGAATATTTAAGAGGTTTTTACAAACAGACCTTACAAAAAACAATACTGCTGTACATCTTGCAACAAAACAATGGCACTGATATATGTTAAACGGGACATATCATGAAAATCTGACTTTTTCCATGTTTAAGTGCTATTATTGGGTCCCCAGTGCTTCTATCAACCTAGAAAATGTGACAAAGATCAACCCAGTAACTTAGTTTTGGTAAACCATTCTCTGCAAGCATGTGAAAAAATAGCTCATTGAAATTTGGCTCCCCTTGTGATGTCAGAAAGGGATCTTATTATAAAAAAACGCCCCTTAATCTGCACTATCCAACCACAGCACTGCCATTTAGTGCAGAGATTCGCTCATTTGCATTTAAAAGAACAGCACATTTTTGCTCAAAATACCTCACAGATAATTTGTTATAACATGACCAAAATGCCCCTATTCGGGCAGGAGCAAAAAGTGCTGTTTTCATGTGTGTACCTTAAAATGCAAATGAGCTACTGCTTTCGGTTAAAATATATCTGTTTTCTCTGAATACACTCTGGGACAATAGTATATTTAGCTACATTAGTGGTACAACATGCTAACAAACACATTTAGAAAAGCTTTTGGGCAAGGTTAACCAGTCAGTCCAGTCCATGTCTAATGAGAATGCTCTGGTATAATGGGGATTAAAAAAAGAGTGGGTGATTTTTTATTGTAGTGTTGTGTTTACATCCTGCCTACACACATTTATGTCCAAACACCTTGTAAAAGTGGATTTTGCATAATTTGGGCCCCTTAAAGCATTTTTGATCATTTTGTCTGACAGTGCAGGAAATATGGATACTCACACAAATGTATTTTGGATAGCTGCTTTAGATCAAAGTAAATGTACACTACTTATGCCACTTTTTAAAGCGTTTCATGAGAACATACAAATGTATGACATGTTTAAAATGCACCGTGCAACAGTTTGCATAAATTAGTAAACAAACTATGATTCTTGCATCACAGGTATTTGGTAAGGTTATCATGAGAGGCGTATCTAAGGTCAGACTTTGCACTATAATGAGATCATACAGCAGCTGTAACAGCATGGGTAATTGAACTAGTCTCACTGTAATTGAATTAGAGGCGCATTGGGGAAACACCTGACCTATAACATATTGCACTTTCAGGGATAATTCAAATGTATCAGTGCAGCATGCTATCCTTTGGAGGATAGATGAATCCCACTATAATTATTCTGGCTGACAAGAAGCAAGTAAATGGTAGGTGTTGCAGAATTTGTCTTCCCATTGATTGTCAACACTGGCCTCTCCGCAATTGCCCCATAAATAAGTCTGCATGTAACAGCCAGAATCTACACGTTTTGGGTTGAGGTTCAAATGCCTATATTCTGGCTTGAGTAGAAAAGAATCTGGGTCCGTATAGTCTATACATAGATATGCTTCGGGTAACACATGGGGGGTGGTCTTTCTCCGTTTTATGGTTCACTGGATGAAAAGTTTGATTATGATTCTCAAAAAGCTTTATTATATAAGGAATCATTCATGTTGAATTGCACATGCAAATTTAAATGTAATTCTTATGGTAAGGGGGATTGTTCAAAGCATGTAAAAAGTAATAGTTGTTCACAATGTACTACTCCATTCCATTATTTTCCACTTCATCAGACTACTATAAACAACACGCCTTTAGCATTTAATCGACAATGAAGGAAATGGTTTTTAAATTTGACAAAAAGCCATTTAATAACACTGTTGCCATTGTTGCCAAACATATTATTTCACTTCAGTAGACATATATTAACCCACTGGAGTCATTTGGATTACTTCAATGATGATGGATGGATGTGCTTTGTTGAACCCCATATAACAAGATAGCATGATGGCATTTTAATGTAAAATTATTAGTTTGTGTTCAACTGAAGGCAGAAAGCCATATACATTTGGGATGGCATGAGGGTGAATAAATTAAAAAAGAATTTCATTTTCTGGTGTAGTATTTCCTTCAGTTTAGCAATCACCTCATAAAACGTATGTGTTAAAGGAAAACCCACTTTTTTTTCAATATTTTATTATGTTCTTACCTCAACTTAGATGAATTAATACATCCCTATCTTTTTTCAATGCGTGCACTTAATCTTTGTACAGCCCGTCGTGAATGTGTTAGCATTTAGCCTAGCCCCATTCATTCCTTAGGATCCAAACAGGGATGAATTTAGAAGCCACCAAACACTTCCATTTTTTCCCTATTTAAAGACTGTTCCATGAGTAGTTACATGAGTAAGTACGATGGCACAAGATAAAACTTTTGTTTGGAGCCATAGGAATGAATGGGGCTAGGCTAAATGCTAACACATTCAAGAAGCGCTGTACAAAGATTAAAAGTGCATGCACTTAATTCATCTAAGTTGAGGTAAAAAAATGTTGTTTTTGTTTTTTTTATATTTAATCCATGCTGTTCAGGTTTGTCAGATGATATACACCACTGTTACACATTACTGATCTAAGATCAAGCTTTAATAGGGTCACTACAACACATTAAGAGTTTTGATCTTGAGCTAGTGTTAAACTGTGAGCTAATGTGATGGTGAGAGAGGGTTACGGTGTATACAGTGCTCTAAATAGGGGTTGTACCAGCCTATTCAAGAAGGTTGAAAAGCCTAAAGATGAGGTAATGAAAGATCATACCATTAACGGACTATATTAGATAAAGTATTCTGTTCAATGCCTGTTATTTGCTCTTCAGGTTTAGACGGACTCTCTATGTTGGTGGGGTAATGGAGAGCCCAAGACCTTGTCAAAGACACACCAATTCTGCACACAAAAACATCAACTGGAAAGCTGCAGCGCTTCTGCTATCCTCTTTCACTGTTTGTATTTCATGCGTCTGTCGTGATAATAAGTATGTCAAACAGAAAGCTTTCTAGTGAGAAAAGCATTTTCAGTAGAAATGAATACTTTATTATCAGCTGTGCTCAGTGTAGAGAAAATGGAAGACTGGTTTTGGTGGAAGAAAGAGAGACTGTAGATAGTGCCTGTTTTATTTTCCCGTGCAAGGAAAAATTTTGCAGTGTGCTTCACGCATGCTTGGGTAAAAGATCAATGCGAACTTCTGATCTTGCAACTCTTAGTTTGTGGTCGCGTTTAATTTGCCCCTGAGCTCTGTAGATCTGTAAATTTAGTGTATTTCATCTGTATGACAGCTTACGAACACTTAAAATCAACAAAGGCAACATGCACAACCAAATCACAAAAAGGCACGTACTAACCTAGGGCTCAAAATTAACTTTTTTATTTGGTAGCACTGGTGCTCCCAACTTAAAGAGTTAGGAGCACCAGCAAAAATTTTGGCGCATCCATCCAAAAATTAAAAAGCACCACAACTACAATGTATATGTTAAAGGCGGAGTCCACGATGTTTGAAAAACGCGTTGGAGAAGGAGACGGGCCGACTACCAAAACACACTTATAGCCAATCAAATCAAATCAAATGCCGGGTTGCGTAGGTGTGGGGCGGGTCTATCAACAGAAGGTCAAGATTCTATTGGGGTAGAGGCGTGTTTGTTTAGGTGATTTCAAATATCAACATTGGCTTTCAAACATCGTGGACTCCGCCTTTAATAGATTTAATTTATTAAAAATAAAACACCACCACCGGAGTTTACACGTCCTATGGCCAGCTTTTAAAATTTGGTCTTCTATTTTAATTTTTTTTTTTTTTTTTTGCTGCATAGATTCCTAAATAGTATAGCAGCAATAATAATTTAACAATTACAGGTAACATGATTAAGATTACAATAGAAAATCTAGCAAACACGTAAAACACTGATTAATTGTGACATTACAAAAGTGACCTTAATATAGAAGGCTAATATATATTGATATTGATAACTGCATTACCAGGATGCTGTTACTACTAAATAGGCAATGTTTTAAAAAATTCAACAAAAACATGCCATCAGCATTGTCGTGTTCCACATCAACATGGACCACAAGGATGTTTGTTGGATGTCCATTCACCAGCGCATGCGCACATACACTATCAAACACTCTTTGACAGACAGGTCGGTGTCTCCATCAATAATGAACACATTTGTCACGACTCTTCTTGTGCTTTTGGCACTTTTGCCATGTTTAAGCAAAAAATGTTTTGATTCCGCCACCAACGCCGTTTTACAGGATTTACAGTAAACACAGTAAGAGTAAGTTACATCGAGCCATTTTCATAGCGGAGACACTCAAAATCTTTAAGCCACTCTCTCCGAAAGGTTTAACGTCAAGTCTTATTTTCCGGTGGTGGAGTCCTAATTAATTAAAGTAATAACATTGGCTGTAATCGGCTCGTTCGTGTCATGCTCGCGGTTCGTCTTTTCACATTTTCGCGCTTCACGTACCAACGTAGCACGGCAACAAGGAATGATTTACGCTCATATTAGCCAATCTGCGGTCTTCATAAAACGCAAGAACTTAATGGTGAAATTTGATTGGTTGTGTAACGTTGGAGAGAACACTGAACCTGGGACAGCAGCACGCAGCATCACAATCTAACTCAAGTCACACCACAACAAAATAGGCAGTCGCACAAATGCCCCCAAATATATTTTAAGGTCGCACAGATAAAATAAGACCAAAATAGTCACAATTTTTGAGCCCTGTATCCTTCACAGACAACGCTTCAGGTTATTTATTATAATGTCTATGTACTGTACACTGTAAAAAATGTCAGACTTTTTTTTCTGAGATTTCCGCGGTTTTTCGTGATCATATCACAAATTTCTGTTTATGTGTCGTTGTCACGTATTGGTTACGGATTGCTTTTTCCTATCTTCCAATCATTTTTGCTTCGATTTAGGGTTAGATTTGGTGTTTGCGTTAGGATGTCACTTTAAGTATTGGTTTATACAATTTTTTTCAGTTTTTTTTATATTTTCTAAATTTTAAAACATTGTCGCCTGGCATTAGGGTTAGAGTTGGGTTTGGGTAAGGATGTCATTTTATGTAAATCTAACCCTAAACCAAAGCGACAATGGTTAGAAAATAGGACAAAACAGATGAGTATAAACAGAACAGACCCATAAACAGAAATTTGTGATACAATTACAAAAAACACGGAAATTCGTGATAGTATCACGAAAAAGAATCAAAAAATTATGTGACTATTGGTACGTCATTTTGTGTGACTGGGCTGGTAACATTTTGAAGTGACGTGATTATGTGAAGTGAACATCATTGAAAAGCTGCAAACAGTTTTTGCAAGTTCCCGCAATTTTTGCAAGTTCCCGCAATTTCATCTCATAAAATTGCATAAATATCCTCCATATTCCATCACATTTTTAAGGAAACATGCCGCAAGATCAAGGATTTTTGCCCGCAACAATCACAAAAAAAAATTCTGGAAGGACTGAAAAGAGTACAACTTAGAATAAATCTAAGAATTTTTATTCTGTAATGATAAAGACAAGATAAAGATAAAAATCCGTAGAAATTGCAGCTGGGTTGCCGGTAATTTACCGTAGATTTAAATATGTTATTTACTGGCAACATTTTGTTCAAAGTTAAATGAACATTTAACATTTACAAGTGTTTGTCTTTACAGAGTAAAACTAAAAAAACAGCATCAAGCAAAACATTCTGGAAAACAAAATCTGAAGCAAAACCCAGAAAAAGGTTGATGATGATTTCTGGTTCCCAGAATGCTTTGCATGAGGCTGTTATTGTATAGTTTAATTCTGTAAAGATAAAGACTTGTTAATATTTAAAATTTATTTAACTTTGAACAAACTCTTGCCAGTAAATAACATAAATTTAAATATACGGTAAATTACCAGCAACCCAGCTGCAATTACATTAGAATTTCTACTGATTTTTTTACAGTGTTTTAATGATTATCTACTTTTGAACAAACTGTTGATAAATAAATAACACAAATGATAATCTACAGTAAGTTACTGGTAAAACGGCTGCATAACTACAGCAAATTTTTGACAGTATATGTTTATGGAAATACAGCTTTATTAATGAAAAATAAAAACATACAGTAGGCGTGAACGATATTGGTGGGAACTAACATTACAACACAACATTGCGATATGAGAATGGCTTCACCAGGTGACATCAAAAGCTTTGTTTAAGAGAAATAAACTTGTTTTGCATGTTCTTCCATGTGACTATTGCAGATGCGCACAATGCAGTGTCGATGCTGAAGCGATATATATTGTCCAACCCTAACACACAATAAGCAGGCTTGTTGGAATATGGAAAATGTTTAATTCCAGATGCAACATATGATGACATTTTTCATTTTACAGTAACATCACATACCTTGTTCGTTTGAGAAAACACAACCATTCTAGCCGTGAAGATTTGTGCCATGGAACTGTGAGCTGCTTTACCAGCCAAATGTCAAGCAAATGTTTACACAGCGACTAAGTTAAATAACAAACAGTAGGTGCAAATACAACTAGTTTGTACATTTGAATACATGGCATTATACACAACAGCACAGGTTGGCCAGGTTTTAGGATTAGTCAACTGGCAAGTAGGTATTCCTTACTTTGTATTTTGGGTATTTATGCATGTGTGAACACTGTGTAAGCATTGTGGCTCTGTGGTGCAATCAAACATTGCTTTTTATTTTTCTTTCTCACGACAACCTGAGGCAGCAATAAGTGGTCTGCATTTTTTTATATCTGTCAGTCCAACCTGTGGCATGAAATAGTTGCGAAAGCTCTTTAAAAAAATATATTTGTCTTCTGAACACTCGTTGGGTTGTAATTTAATTTATGCTCGTTTGTGGTTTTTGGTACGTGAACACATTTTTGGGTCAAATATAAAGATTCTCCGTCTTTATGTAACCCAATGGCCCAACTCTCATAAATCCTTTGCTACACTGTAAAAAATGTCTGTAGAAATTAAAGTATTAATGGGTATTACTGGCAACTAGCTGCCAGTAACTTACTGTAGATTTTACATTTATTTTATTTACTGGCAACATTTTGTTCAACGTTAAGTTAACATGAAACTCTTTTTTACTTTATCTTCTACAGTAAGTTACTGGCAACCAGCTGCAAAATTACAGCAAATTTTTTAGAGTGTATACACCATTTCATATACAGTGAGAATAAATTTATGGTATCCAGATTGTGTGTTTATAATGCGAGAAACAGATGACTATATCATCTACATCAGTCTGCCAAAATTTTGCCCCGTAGCAATTAGTAACATATACTGATGACCAGACAGAGAAAAGGGCTTTGCAGATCCACGGAAACCATAGCGTTGCCTGTAGGTGATGTACTTTAAATGTAATTACACAAACTGTTTTCAAATGATGAAGCTGGGATCTCTGAGCTTATCAAAGGGGATGATTTGCATTTTGCAATGTCTACGGGCAAAATTTCATGTACACAACTTCTAATGCGAAGTGACTGGTCTGGTGAACGCTGGCAAAACCGTGTGTCAACAGTGTACACAGAGCTCTCCGTGACCTCCATTATTTATTTTGACAGAACGAATTGATTGTGGTTGAAAGATTCTAACTTAAATAAAATGAGCTTCTCTGTTATTGTCGTTCAGGTAAATATCTGCTTTTCCTCCGGGGGAAAGATGTGCAGCCCTGTGTTCACGACAACAGTTGTTTTTCTCAACCTCGCACAATGCCTTAATGCTGTTTTGCATTCGCAGTCATGTGAAAAGCTAGTGGATAAAACATCAAGACCCTAGTGTTGTCTGCTTTCTTGTATTTTGTCATTCCACTCAATTCCTTTGTAGTTGTTACAGCACGGTTTGTTAACTGTATTAAGGAGAATCCTGTCTCGTGTGCCTGTCGCTGCATCTCCACGTGCCTGTGATCGTACACGGCATCTTATTGGATACATTCGTGTTGTGCTTACTGGGCAAATAAGAACCCATTATCAAGATAAACATGAAGTGTTACGTGTCCCAATGTCTCGTAAAAAGAGGGACAAACCTTTCAACCAGTGTGACATATACAGGATGATACTGTAAGTGATGTATGCTCTAATACCATCATACAACTTGTTTTTTTTATATTACAACAGTGGGAGAAATTTCACTCTCTATTTGTTTCAATGACAATACAGCAGGGTCCATAGAAAATGTCTGTCTGATCTGACTTGGCATGCATTGGGGGTATAAAAATACATTATTAATGATCAATACAGATTCAATTTGTAACGATACAATCCATCGGTGCCACACATAAAATATCGATAAACTGAAAAAAATGTATGTTAAATTTACTTAATTTTATTATAAAGTTGGTTGTACTTTTTTAAGTTATTTTAGATTAATTATATTCATAATTTTAGTTTATCTATTTTGAGTAGAATTTACAACTTGTTTATGTTCAGTACACTAAAATTAATTATGTGCAACCAGATCAATTTAATGGTTTAATTTCTACATACAAAAAATTAAATTTAATCCAATATTTTTTTAATCTCTTGTTCTATATTAATTTTCATTAATATTCAAAAAAATGAACTTGAGTTACTGGAAGACAGCAAATATTCACTGTAAAAAAATTCTGTAGAAATTACAGTATTATTGGGTATTACTGGCAACTAGCTGCCAGTAACTTACTGTAGATTTTACATTTATGTTATTTACTGGCAACAGTTTGTTCAAAGTTAAATAAACATTAAACATTTTCATCTTCTACAGTAAGTTACTGGCAACCAGCTGCATAATTACAGCTAATTTTTCACAGTGTTGTCTCTACACAAGTACCACTCTGAATGATGGTAACCACAAAACTCACAACAGAAACTCTTCTAAATCTGAAACATAATTGAACATTAAACACTAACAAGTCTTTCATTTTTGTTAAAAAGACATAAAATAGCATTTCATTTCAAAATTTACTCTCCAAACGCAGTCCCATGCAAAGCATGCTGGGAAGTACAAGTCCACTGCCTAGTTAGTTATATTTACTTGATTTAAGTAGTTTCAACACAAAATTATTATGAGTTAATTTCCTTCTTACAAATTTGTGTGGATTTTACATGATAAAATTAAGTTAAATTTACCCAATAATGTGTTAATTTAGAATTACTTACACTGTAACAAAAACTTTGCTGCCTTAAAAATTTTTGTTAAATCAACTTAGATTTACAAATCATGTCAAAAGAAATGAGTTGTCACAACTTATAAAATATAGTTGAGAAAAGTCACATTTTATAAGTTATAACAACTCATCTCTAGTCAAGATAAATAATTGTAAGTTGAAATGACTTGTAAATTCGAGTTGATTCAACAAAACATTTTAAGGCAGCAAAGTATTTTTTACAGTGTACATTTTTTGTGTTATTTTTACTTTTTTTGTAGAATTTACAATTTTTTTACTAAATTTATTTTTGACACTGTCCGTGTCCTCATTGCTTGACATACATTCATAATTTTTGCACATTTTCATTTATTTTCATCTGCTAGTGTCAGTTATTTTTTTTCTACAATTATCTTTGTTTCTATTGCACATTTTGGCAAAAAATACGGAAAGACTTGGACTGTTGCCATCATAAACTTGATTTTATGTGATGTTTTTCCCTCATTATTAATTTTTCTGTATTTAAAAAGTGTATTTTTGTTAGTTTGTTGTTGCGAATGTCCATATTGGGACAGAGATTGTGCCATTTTCAAAGAGTTTAATTAAATGTCCATGTTATATATTTTGGTTGCATTTGTAAGTTATTGAAAATGTAACTGCTTAAAGATGCAGTTTGTATTATTTGCGCCGATAGATGGCGCCAGATCAAACAACAACAATGATGTTGTTTACTGACGCTCTGAAGCAGCTTGGATTTATGGGATTTGTAGTCTTTAACTCAACCGCTGATGGCCATGAATCAGACGAGAACGAGAAATCACGTTGATGGATAAGGTAATCAAGTCTTATAAATGTTGCGTTTGATGACATCGTTTATTTCATTATGTAAGTTTATATGTGATGTTCAAAACGAAATTGTTAGTCATATTGATATTACAGTATTAGTCCAAATTCGATGGTAAACACAGCTCAGAATTAAGTTTTCAACTTACAATCTACAATGATTTTTCACATAATGTATTGACAGTACAAATCTTATTGTGAAGTGTCTTAAAATGACCATTTATATTGCTGTACAATACCTTTTGATGTGCATATCGTCCGCGGGAAGACGCGCTGATTACACTAATGTTGTGATCAATATAATAGCATACGTTTTTTGAAGGGTTACGAATCAAAACAACTCACCCATCGCGTAAAACACAAGCAGGATCAGAATCTCACAATACCTTTGATGTGCATATCGTCCGCGGGAAGACGCGCTGATTACAATCTACACACTAATGTTGTCATCAATATAATAGCATACGTTTTTTTGAAGGGTTACGAATCAAAACAACTCACCCATCGCGTAAAACACAAGCAGGATCAGAATCTCGGTCTAGTTAAATGTTGTCGTGAAGCTCTCTCTATCCAGATAATGCAACACCAAATTGATCCTCCCTCGTTTTGTTCCAAACTTTTCTTGGGTCGTTTGGTTGGCCCGTACGCTTACAGGAGCTGACACAACCAGCGGCAGACGGTACAGAGATATCCATAAGTCCATAAGCAAGCGCATAGTTCCGCATTTGTCCACGACACTGGCTGCGTCCGAAACCTCAAGACTGTGAGGACTGTGAGGACTTGTGGCCTTGCTCCCTCATGAGGACATGACTTCGGCCTCGGAGGCCTGAAGGCCGCTCAGAGAAAGGCTTTCCGACGCACTTCAAAGGCAGCGTGTTTGAAATATAAACAGAGAGCGCCTTTGTGATAACTAATCACATATTTGAAAACTACAATACTAATTTCTCGCTAGAAATGAAATTAAAATGCTTAAAAAGTGAAAATATACGTTTATTTTCACTAAATTTGTGCTCCAGCCGCTTCCTTGGCCGCCATTTTATTTTTTCGAGCTCGACCAGTGTTCTCATGTGGGTTACGTCAGTAAAGGCGGTGACAAAGGGTCACATGGATATTAACGTCATTGACAGGAGACTGCACTGCCCCGTGTCAATGTTTTGAATGGAAATTTTCTCACGATTTACAAGTAGTTGAAAACATTACAGATATTGATAGTAATCAGCTGGACAAAATATATAACACTGGCCTAGTGGTTTTTGGATATTTTACTGCAAATATCTTACAAATTGCACCTTTAACTACACTGTAAAAAATGTCTGTAGAAATTACAGTATTAATGGGTATTACTGGCAACTAGCTGTACTAACTGTAGATTTTACATTTATGTTATTTACTGGCAACATTTTGTTCAAAGTTAAATGAACATGAAACATTTTTTGACTTTATCTTCTACAGTAAGTTACTGGCAACCAGCTGCAAAATTACTGCAAATTTTTTAGTGTGTTTAGGCAGATAATAGAAAAATATTGATAAATTAATAGAATCGCATCAAATCGTAATTGAAGTGAAGAAGTGTTTGATGTATCATCAAATATTGCACCGGTGGCGGAGAAAATCGATACGGTATCGTATCGTATCGTAATAAACCATTCAATTTACACTCCTAGCATCCATGGGTGTCTTTGCATTACAAAGAAAAGGTTAAGGAAAGAGGTCAAGACTTTTTAGCCACTTCAGCGACCGCAACGACTACACACAGAGATCTGTATCCAGCTAATCAAATACGAACACACTCAGAAAGCAAAACAGTTTCACAGACAACTGTCTCGAAATCTATTTAACCTCCTACGATGGGAAGAGGGAACGGCAGCCTTTCAATCACACATGCTCAGCAAATGGAAAGGCAAAATGAATCTGCTGATTTAAATTGATGAAAATACACGCAAACGGGCTTCCATTTTGTTTTTGATTGCTTTGCATCAGATATCACTGATTGCCCTGAGAGATCCGGGGAGCGCCATAGGAATGACATGGCCTCGCTCTACGATCTCAAGTGGCAGAGGTGCAATACTCAACGGCGGCCTGCTTAACAAGACCTTCACTCAAGACTGAGCGCGACCATCATTGCTCTGCCCCCTCCTGTAGTCAGGTCAAGAATATTTGACACGTGTCCTTCAGCCGAGCGCAAAGCTATTCCTACAGTTTCATATAATGTGAATAGCATGGACAGCCGTGCTAGAGGGCATATTTATAATGGCAGAGTTCTCAATTTTGGGTGAACTGTCCCTTTAAGAATATAAAACACGTATTCCACTGTAGTTTTTCCTAATTAGCAATATTTCAGAATCCGTATTTTTAAAATTATTATCTTACTGTATATGCATCCCCTTAAAGGAATAGTCTACTCATTTTCAATATTAAAATATGTTATTACCTTAACTAAGAATTGTTGATACATCCCTCTATCATCTGTGTGCGTGCACGTAAGCGCTGGAGCGCGCTGCGACGCTTCGATAGCATTTAGCTTAGCCCCATTCATTCAATGGTACCATTTAGAGATAAAGTTAGAAGTGACCAAACACATCAACGTTTTTCCTATTTAAGACCAGTAGTTATACGAACAAGTTTGGTGGTACAAAATAAAATGTAGCGCTTTTCTAAGCGGATTTAAAAGAGGAACTATATTTTATGGCGTAATAGCACTTTTGGGAGTACTTCGACTCGCCTGAAAAGTCCGCTCCCCTTCTCCCTCTCATAATGGGAGAGGGAGGGTGTTACTGTGCCGAGTCGAAGTACTCCCAAAAGTGCTATTACGCCATAAAATGTAGCTCCTCTTTTAAATCTGCTTAGAAAAGCGCTACGTTTTATTTTGTACCACCAAACTTGGTCATATAACTACTCGTCCTTAATAGGAAAAACGTTGATGTGTTTGGTCACTTCTAACTTTATCTCTGATTGGTACCATTGAATGAATGGGGCTAAGCTAAATGCTATCGAAGTGTCGCAGCGCGCTCCAGCGCTTACGTGCACGCACACAGATGATAGAGGGATGTATCAACAATTCTTAGTTAAGGTAATAACATATTTTAATATTGAAAATGAGTAGACTATTCCTTTAAGATTTATTTGGGATTTAAAATGTAGTCGTATTTTTCTAAACTAATTATATTTTCTAAGATATGATCAATTAAAGACATACATTAGCCTCATGAGCATACTTATTAAGTGCATTTGGTGCGAGTTACCTGATATGCATTCTAATCTGTTTATAGTCACCATTCTTGATATTTGTAACCGTTTTTGAGTGATGCTCTGCAGGAGTTAGTGATTATACCAATTAGATGCATTGCTGTTGTCAAATTGTTAACTCGCAGTTGCAGAGCGTCGCAGTGTGGGTAGTTGTTTGGGCCATTAATAAGATAAATAATTCATTCAATACAATCGCTGTTTAAGTTTTATGAGACAGACTTGAAAGATTAATGGAAAAACAAGACATGAGGCATTACTTCCATAAATTTATAATACAAAACACCTTTAAGTACTTAACTGCGTATCATTTTTCATTTGGTGGGTGGCCCTTTTTCATACCTTACTTGACTAAAATGCACAAAGCAAATATGAATTACGCTATTTAGGGCTCCATTTGGTACCTAAGTATCAAAATATTTTCAGTAGGAATGCAATTTTATGCGTTTATTTTCAAGGCTTGCTGCCTTAAAATGACATCAGTCAGACAATTAAATGATTATTCAAAAGCAACAGATTTATTTCTGGTAACACGTTTCAGGATAAAAGTGCTTCTCATTATCAGATTTGCTTTCTTGAAGATACTGTTGCACTTCTGAATGGGTGAAAACAAAGAAAAACGTAGCAGTTGTGAACACAGAGAATCCCCCATGGAGCTTAGCAAAGCATCGACTGAATTAGTAATGCCTTTATTCAACACTTGTTAAAAAATGAATCATTTTGAAACTGTTCGGCATGCAATGTTTTAAAACAATATAATATCAGAACAGAACTGCATGTTACCTGCCTGGCATTTAGGCATATTTCTTTCTCGTAGAGCATGACGTTATATAGGGCCAAGGTCATGACTTTGATTCCCAGGAACACACAAACTGATAAAAAAAGGACCTTGAATGCAAGTCGCTTTGGATAAAAGTGTCTACCAAGCAAATAAATGGGGAGGGTTGTAACACGAGGTGAAATGTGACACCATCTGTTTCATATATTAGAAATTAACTCCAGTGGTGATATCACTGGTGCACACATTCAGTATATGGCTAGAAATGAACATAAATGTTTAATGAGACAAATATATATATATATATATATATATATATATATATATATATATATATATATATATATATATATATATATATATATATATATATATATATATATATATTATAATAGATGGTTTGTTTGATTATGGTAATGGATGTAAAATAACTGAACCATAATTGGTAAAGTAGTTAAGGTGGCATTATCTTAAACCATAAAGATTTACCCCAACATATTAATATACAGAATTTAAACTGATCTATGTTGTCTATGTTTCAATCCATCTAAAAAAAAAATGTGTTTCAATTTTCACACTTACAGTCTTCGGTATGTATGTGTTTTTCTAATTAAAACCAACACTCTGCTTTTCTAATGCTAATGTTGTAACGTACAAGTGTTTGGTTATTAATAGTATACATTAATATAACTACTTAATTGGGTAGTGCATGCTCGGATGTTTAAAGATAAAAACGAATCTATTGTAATCACTGTGAATAAATACTGATTTCATGTAAATTTATGCAATTAGGTTATTCACAAAACAACGCTTCATAAACAAAGACACTGTATAACACCATTTGAATCTATTTATATCTGCAGACATGTTAATTCCACTGAATTAGTTCCAAAGTGTGACTGTAAATTCCTAAAGTGTGAGATTTCGCTCATATTTCCTCACCTTTTGTCGTAATTATGTGTCGTAATCTTATCCCCGATGTACTTTAACATAATTATCTACAATATCACACCAACATCTGAGCCTGTCCTCCGAAATAATTACCCTGTAGGTCATCTGTGCAAACAGCTTATTTTGATCTATACATAGTAAAAAGTGAAAGTTAAAAAATACTTACAGTATTTAATTGGTAACACCTTAAGAAAAATTCAACTTACATTTTCAGTGAAAATTTAAGTTGATCAAGCTTACATTTTTAAGTAGATACAACTTTCACTTTATTTTTTGTAGTTAGTTTTTAAAGTTGTAAGCACCCTTTAGCTGTAGTAAAAAAAATAATGTTGCATGTGTTTTTATGTACCGAGCCCCTAAGTTGACATTGGAGTAAAAAAATCTAAAGTTTAGTTTCATGTGCTCACGCGAAACCTGTATGTGCTGAATTTTTTGATAAGTTTAGTTTCATGTGCTCACGTGAAACGTTCACGTGTTTACGTAAAACTATCGCATGCGCATGTGAAAGACGAAGTTTTATATGCGCACGTTAAACTAAACGCGATAGTTTCATGTGCGCACGCTAAACTAAACGCGATAGTTTCGCGTGCACACGCGAAACTAAACGCGATAGTTTCACGTGCGCATGCGAAACTAAACTGTATTTAATTTTTGCTCCATCCCCCTTAGGGGCTCCGTAGTTATGACGCGGACGTTTTACATGCGCATGCAAAACTAAACGCGATAGTTTTACATGCGCACGCAAAACTAAACGCAATAGTTTCACGTGCGCACGCAAAACTAAACGCGATAGTTTCACGTGCGCACGCAAAACTAAACGCGAAAGTTTCACGTGCGCACGTAAACTATTGCGTGCGCACGTGAAACTTTCGCGTTTAGTTTTGCGTGCGAAACTAAACTGTAGTCAATTTTTGCTCAATGTCCCCTTAGGGGCTCCGTAGTTATGATGCGGACGTTTTACATGCGCACGCAAATCTAAACGAGATAGTTTCACGTGCACATGCGATAGGGGATATGACCAAAATCTTCTGTCACGGTAGGATTAATTTTATATCATGATAACGATATGTATCACGGTAGAGTTTTTAATGTTTTAATAAGGTTTAAATCTTTAATAACATAGAAATGTTCATAATTCTCACAAAAAACATATACAAGCGTAGAAAGACGATAAAAACAAACAAAACTCAAGCTCTCTGAAGATAAACAGTCAATGGTAAAGGAATGATAATAAATAATTATGCATGTATGTATATATATTTTTGATTTAAGGTAGAAAAGTGATTTAGTCAAAAGCAGGGAGAGATGTTCTCTCAATGCTGTTTGATTAACACGAGTGACAGACTGGAGCAAATTAGGTAACTTCCCCTTTAAGACCGAACTCCGGATCCAATACACTGTTACACATGCACTTTCTCTTTTAGCTGTTTACTTTCTCTTAAGACCTAACTGGTCATGTTTATGAGGATGCTTGCAAAGACGGGAATTTTGACACATATGTGTATTTAAGGCCAATAAAGCGGAAAAATGCTCACGAGCTTAATGAGCAGCGGTCACGCGACTTGCGCGCTCCTCACAGACAGAAAGAGAGCAGCGGTTGCACGACTTGTCCGCTACTGACCACAGAAAGAACGCACGCATACAGATCTGTTGTCTGCGTTTCAATGGCTTAAAATAACTTGTTTTAAAACTGCAGTGCTTAAATACGTGTACAAACGTTTCGTTTTCGCGACTACGCGCACAGGAACGTGACGTAGGCGCGTAACCTCGATAGAAACGATAGTCCAAAATCTCTACCAGTTGACAAATTTCTACCGGTTAATTATGTCTACCGGTTTATCGCCCACCCCTACGCGATAGTTTCATTTTTGCTCCATGTCCCCTTAGGGGCTCCGTAGTTATGAAATACTTTTGACTGTAACTAAAAATGCAGGTTTGTTTGTTTGTAATGTGTGAACTTTTTACACAGTCCCTTACTCAAAATTTTTCTGAATATTCATTTCACAATATTTGCTCTTTCATTCATGCATTTGTCAGAAACTTTGGATAAGCGACATAAAGTGCATTTAAGGTTTGATCTTAGCACTGTTAGGGTAACACACTTCTAATTCAGCTATAGCGATGCACAATTAATCATGCATATTAAACCCCACATTGCAATAACCATATAAACACATTTTCTATAGAAAATGCATTTGTATGCTGCCATAGTTTTCCATAGCCTTGATTCTCCGAAGCCTAAAGTGTGTAAAAGAAAGAGCTTGTGTTTAAGTATTGTTTTCCTCCTCGAAAGAGAGTATGACTTGACATGAAAAAATCAGATCAGAGAAGATGGTTTATTCAGTGATTTAGTTAAGTTCAATTGGAAGCTGCATTGATTTGTGTAAAGGGGCAGACATGTTGCTTTGCTATTTATGGTGGATATACGCTTATGCAGCTTAGTTTAGAGAAGAGGGAATACTTTAAATTATAGGCATTCGTGAGGAGGGTCCTCTGCATTGATTTCTGCACACAGATTGCATGGCCATGGAGGATCTGAAGTTATACAACACCGCAACTAACTTTAGTATAAAAGTGTTTACTTTATACCTCTCCGCAGGTTTGAAGTGGTAGAGAATAATGCTCTTCACTCATCTATTGATGTTGTGAGCGAACATTGAGTGCTGTATAATTGTGTGGGCTGGGAGCTGTAGAAAATGTATAAATCATTCGCTTTATAAATCCTTTGTTTGCGTATTTTCATTTCAAATGTTAATTCAAATATCACATTAATTTAAATGTCACTCTCACTCTGACAAGACTGAAGATTATGTAACTTTACCAAAAGCAAAGTTAAAAGAATGGCTCTTCAAAATCGAGTTTATAATATACATATGTTACAACTTGAGATAAATGTACTACTGTGTTTAAAATACAAGAGTAAGTTCAGTGATCAAGTTTTACTATTAACTATTACCTATAGCAGTGGTTTTCAAACTGGGGCCTGGGGCCCCCAGGGGGGCCGTGAGATGGTGCCAGGGGGGCCCCAGTTTTATGACATTTTATGAAATACAATAATTTATCATGAATTCTGTCTAATTAAACCTAAAAAAATAAGGCTACTAACCAAAGCACTACTTTTTTGTATCATTTAATGTTTGTTTGTTTTTTATTATTAAAATGTTGAGTTTTAGAACATTTTTTGTAAAAAAAAATTCTTTGGGGGGCCGGGAAGGAATGCACCGTACACAAGGGGGGTCGCACGCTGAAAAAGTTTGCGAACCACAGACCTATACTATGTATTTGTTTTAATAAACTCCTAATTTCTGCTTATTAATAGTTAGTAAGGTTGTTAAGTTTAGGTATGAGGTACAGGATTAAGGGATGCAGAATAAGGTCATGAAGAATAAGGCATCTATGTGTGCTGTATACTCTAGGTACTAATAAAAAGCCAATATGATAGTAGCCTAACATGGGATGCAAATAAGCAGCTAGTTAATACTGAGAATTGGTTCCCAAACTAAAGTGTTCCCAATTTAACACTTTAGTATAGTCAACTATGTGCAATGTTACAATGTTTCCCTTTCTGGGTTGTTGGGTGTTTTCCAGAGTCACATAGTTATTGTGTGGACCTTATTGCATCCTTTATGGACCAAGAATGCCCCTATGAGACCATCTGACTGACATGTGAAGCAACCAATCACAGTAAATGCTGTTCAGTGTAACACTTAGGGGCGTGAAATGTAAGAGCGACACACACGTCTCCCGTAAATCCTGTAAGCATTTAATCATATCTGAGGCTGAGGCTATATAACAGACGATATGCTGATAAATGATGGTAAGCATGCGGTTGACAGTACCGATTGACTTCCATAGTATTTGTTTTCCTACTATGGAGTAGTTCTGTGTTCAAAACATCGATATGAGGATACATTGTCATGAACTCTTGATGATGCACGCATCGATACACCACCTTTTGTGTAGATTCCGACGCACTTTTGAAGGTAGCGTGACGAAACGTAGTTGATCTGTGATCCATACAGAAGGGACCCATGGAGAATGTTGGGTGAAATTTCAGGTATTATAGGTGTTTCTCAATGTCAAGGATACTTCCTTGGCAGGACTGGTCCTTCCAAGTCACTTCCTTTAGAGGATAGGCGAGGCTCCTCTTTAGCATTCGGAGAACTTGTTAATAGAACAGGCTAGCAAGTGCATGTCATTGCATTATTACGTCAGTGAAAAGGTGTGCTTTCGGTGCTGCATGCATAGGATTGTGGGTGATTTGAGAGCGCGAAGGCTACACATATGCATTCTTTCCTGTATATGGGATATTTTTTAAACGATGGACTCCTTTGTTGAAATTCCGAGGATCCTCGACATTGGAACAGTCCTTCGATGGATGTTGATGACGTAGCATCCTCGAAATTCTGGCTTTTGAGGATCCTTCCTTGATATTTAGAAATACCTACTGTCCTCCGTCTGTCTCGAGTGCGGATGCGCACCTTCCTAAGCGTGTGCTTTCTTTCTGCAAAGGGCGAGTCATGAAGTTAAAGTAACGTTGCACAAAAAAGACGTGTACGTCGTGTCGTAAGTAATCCATAACAAACACAACAATATTGTGTGCATTTAAAATCAATAAAGGGCACGCTGCTGGTTTCTTAGCCGCACTCTTATAATACAGTAACACATTTGAGAAGAAAGACAGCAAAGAGCTGCACATTAATCATCGCACCATGGCTTGTATCGGGATACGTATCGCATTGGGAAATTGTTGGCGATACACAGCCCTATTATGGAGATGGGAACTGTCAACTGTGCAACCATCATTTATCAAAATATCTTCTGTGTTCATCAAAATGAAGAAACTCATACAACATAAGGGTGAGTAAATTACAAAAAAATTTGGGGGTGAACTATTCCTTTAAACTGCTATATGTAATTTAAGAATGATTATCTTCTAACCTTAAACTAGCTACCAATGTAAGTATAGTAAATAATTATAACTCATCCACTTGAATTAAGATTTGAATTAAGATTAGGACACAAAAAAGGTACATTCATTAAATCGTATTGCAGTTTATCTCTTTCCCGCCATTGACAAGATAACTCGTCATTTCAGAGAAATGTAAAAAATACTTTGCTGCCTTAAAAGTTTTTGTTAAATCAACTCAGATTTACAAGTCATGTCAACAGAGATGAGTTGTCACTACTTATAAAATGAAGAATTTGGTTCCAAAACGCAATAAATCCATTTTGACAAATTTTGGTAAAAACGTGTTTTCTATACCAAGAAAGTGACAAGATGAAAACAACTATTTTCTGTTACAAACTTTCACATAGCATCTTTATGTTATAAAAACATAAAAAATTCAAATCCATAAGTTGATTTTCAAAGATTTATTATAAAAACGGATTATTTTTTCCACAAAATGCAATAAAAAGTTTTTATTAAAAATGCTATAAATCTATTGAATCAATAGCCTTTATAAATGTGCATTCATCTTTGCCATGTTATATTCATTTAGTTGGCTAGTTGTACACACTAATTAAAAATATAAACATTAATGTTATTAATCAAAACACTTACTTTGTCATATTAAGAACCCTGTCATTGCGGTTACTTGACGTCTTCGCTTAACGTCTTTCACAGCGATCAGCTGTAAAATGTTTTTGGTCCTGCTCGATTTTCGTTGACTTTGAGTAAAATTATGTAAAGTTTTTCATAAGATCCCCTGGGGTCAATGTGTTAGCATGAGAAGCTTGATGCTGTCGGGAGAACAAGCACCCGTCTCCCGAGTGCCTCTCAGGGAAATTATTAGATGTTGATGGCTTACGTTTCTTTCCCATCACAGAAAACCATCACAGGTTTATCAATGCAATTAAAGTATTATTTTGTTTTGTTTGTTGATCACAAAGTACAAAGTAGATGAGGAAAACTAGGACTCCGTGTACTCAGCGCGCCGCCATGTTTGTTTACATTGCGTGAATGGTGCGCTGTGGGATTCATTGTGTTCTGTAAAAAAGGGGGAGTGGCGTTTATCGCATTTTGGGAAAAAAGGGAGAAAAGACGACAGAATAACACGGCGGATATTGGATTTTGCGTAAAATTAAGAATTTACTTTTAACTACTGACCTGATATAATGCTGATTTTGGCAGTAACTCATTTTTTTCAAAAATGGCGTTTATCGCGTTTTGGAACCAAACTCTTCAAATATAGTTGAGAAAAGTAAACTTAATTTAATAAGTTATAACAACTGACCTGTAGTTATAACAACTCATCTCTAGTCAAGATAAATAATGGTAAGTTGAAATGACTTGTAAATCCAAGTTGATTCAACAAAACATTTTAAGGCAGCAAAGTTTTTTTACAGTGTGCCAATGACGCTTTCCTGACGAGTTTTTACGGTAATCTGTAATTCCACTAGATGCCGCTCTTACCCAATTTATAAAAACTGAAGCAAAAACTAATTTTACTAATTTTAAACTCTGTGTACGTTTTGATAATCGTTCTGAATCTGATATCTAACAAAATTCCTTTACAAAAATGCAATTATTTCAAAGTTCAGTATTTTTGAAGAAACCTACCCATATTTAAGAGGTTATAAAAAGAGAATAAATGTAGTTTTAAAAATAGTAAAAATTATGTTTCCCTGTTTTGTTTGTTTGAAAGCAGAGAGTCTGTTCTTTTATTTGATATTTGTATGTTTATATATTTATAGAAGACTGAAATGACACCTTCATACGAACATGAAGGAGATTTCATGCACATTTATGACTGTCACTAAGTGTCATTCATTCAATTATGTCCTTTTTAATGCAAAGATGACATTGTTAGAAATGTCTTTGTTGACAACTTGATGACAACTTGACATTAACCAATACATCATAACTTGTAATGACAACTTGATATTACCAAGACAACATAACTGAACACTTTTTACAGTAAAACAGTAATTGATTTTGTCATTAAAATGTCAGTAAGTGTTAATACTCTGTCATATAGTTTTATAACAGCATCATTAATAAAAATGTCCTCCATGTGTTTAACAAATAAAATCAATCAATAATAATAATAATAATAATAATAATAATCATTTAAATTGATAAAATTGTATTGTATTGCATTTGGAGACACCTAAAATTAAATTAAATCAGTACGTTAATGGGTTAAGCCATGTAGCGTTAGGTCCACATCACTGGAAAAACAGCTACTTACATTAAATAATTAAATTAATTTACGTTTTATTTTTTCTTCTATGTCAGAAAATTTCAGAACTCTGTGTGAGGAAGAACAAGTTCTGTTAGTTGTAAGTTTTTTTATGTATTATGCACATAAAGTTAAGTATAATCTGTTGACGTGTCTGTTGCATTTTGTGATAGTATACAAAATTATTTGACATATTATTAACACTTAATGACATTTAAATGACAGTTTAATGTAATGTTAACCAATAAAGCTATAGTTTCTTAAGTTTGATAATTATTCTACTATGTCATGTTTATGACAGATTTATGACAAGTTATTATGTATTGGTACCAGAAAATTTTCCTGGAAGGCATTTTGTGAAACTTTAATGAAAATTACAAAAAATGCTGGTGGTCAACTTTATTAAAAAAAGTCTGGCGGGGAATGATTTAAAGGGGTCATATTAAGAGATTTTTTTTTAAGATGTAAAATAAATCTTTGGTGTCCCCAGAGTGTGTATGTGAAGTTTTAGCTCAAAATACTCACAGGTAATTTATTATAGCATGTTAAAATTGCTAATTTGTAGTCCTGAGCAAAAATGTGCCGTTTTTGGGTGTGTCGTTTAAAATGCAAATGAGCGGATGAAATGCAAACACTGATCACAATGATGGTGGTTTGTTGTAATTGAAACTCAATTGTGCTTTCAAGTACTTTTTTCTTTCTCTCTTTCTCTCTGCACTGGATGGCGGTGCTGTGGTTGGATAGTGCAGAAAAAGGGGGCGTATTATGGTAATTCGCCTTGCTGCCTACCTCACAAAACGGGCGGGGTCTGAACGACCTAGTTTTTCACACGCTTGCAGAAATGGCTTACCCAAACAAAGTTACTGGGTTGATCTTTATTACATTTTCTAGGTTGATAGAAGCACCGGGGACCCAATTAAAGCACTTAAAAATCTGATTTTCACGCTATGACCCCTTTAAATCTATTGTAAGAACACGAGAGATATCCAGCCATTTAACTGCAATGCCCATTATCTGCTTTAAGAGAAAATGTTGAAAATCTTTCACGTTTAAGTCAAGTGTTGCCTGCCTATATGTAATAAAAAAATACCCACACAAACGAAACCAGAGTGTTTTAATACATAGATTGAAACACGCATCACATGGTATATTACCACAAAATCAGATTTGATGTCTGTACACAAAACAATTGACTTCATCCAATCTTCATATTTCCTCAGGCTGCAGCATGATTTTTAAAAAATTGAAAGGAATTCCCTTATGCCACATCTACTGGGCTATGAATTCTGAGAGATCAGGTCAAATAGTGTTTTAACAAGCCTGTAAAGTTGTCTTATGCAGACTTAACAACCTTACAGAAAGAAAAATGGCCAAAGCTAACTGTTACATTCATGCATTTGACACAATGGGTCACTGGCATTAGCAAGTGAACTGACTACAACATCACACCAGTCATTTTAAAAGGTCTTTTAATATGATACCTCATTAGCATCATATAATTAACTCAAAGAGAAACCAGGGCACAGACTCAGAGAAGCCTTTCTCTTCATCAGATGTGCTTCATAAATTAGCATTTAAGTAATATGACATTTGGCAAGGGGGACACACTTAAAAGTGAAAGAATGTTTAATTTTTGTGTCTCTTATAAGGTTAGTTCATGTAGTAGTGCTCCATGGAGAGGTGGAGAATGATTTGGGACTCCTTTAGTGCATAGATCTTCATTTTTTATCTGGCATTTCTGCTTTAGCTGTGGAAATACTTTCTCTTACTTTCAGGAAATTAATAGATTGAGCTTCTAATTCTAATGGAAATTTCACTTTGACTGATTGTTTCGTGCACATTGTGGCATTCATCAAAGTCAGTTATTTTGCATTACATTGGAAACAATATTCTTAAGTGGTGTAAAGTAATACTGGATAGAAAGCAACTTTGTAAATGTATCATTATTCAGCAAATAATAATAGAAAACATAAGAAGTGACAGAATGTAATGGACTAGTACCTGAACTAATCAACTGACAACATTGTTTAGTTTGTGTTGTTTTGTGCTTGAATAGCCAGGGGCCCGTTTCAGAAAGGTGGTTAAGTGCAAACTCTGAGTTTGTTAACCCTGAAATAAAGGAAACTCTGAGTTTTCCGTTTCAAAAAGGGAAGTAGGTTAAACCTGAGATGGCGGGGTCTAGCCTGTTTCAGAAGGAGAGGTAACTTATACTCAGAGTCTGTTTCCGGAGTAACATACTCTCTGAACCTAACCTGGTCGGGAGCAGGTTTTATCCTGTAAACTCTGAGTTTCTTGTGGTCTCCTCCCCTCTTTTAAAGGAGTAGCGGTGTTTAATCTTGTTAGTTGCTTTAGTACATTCAATCATTGCACACATTTTTATTATGTACACTGTAAAATATTTTTAGCTGTCTTTAAGTTAATTAAATTGCCAGTGCAAACCATTTTAACTTACTACTTTATATATTTATATATTACACTAAACTTTCAACTAAAAATTTCATACAGTAAATTGATATGACTTGTAAAGCTAATATGATATACTTAGGTGCATAGATCGTCTTAGTGACTAAAATGTCATGTACTTTTATTGAGAATCTTGTAGATGATGATGTTGCATTCATTTGTAGAAAGTTAGATTTATGTTGCGAGTGGATTTTGAGACCCCGAGTGTTTTTTTGTCATATCCACTTACATTTATGTGAGCGAAATTGTTATTTTTTGCAGTCATTTTAGATATATAAATATCCTTATATGACTAATATCACTCTTTATGGTGCTCTTACATCTATACAGTTGCTTTGACATTTCTAACGTATCTACTCGTCATTACCGCTGGTCTAGGGGTAGTGCTGTGTGCAATAGTTAGGGCAGACGTACTGTCGGCGATCGGAGTTCGAATCCCGGCTCGGTGAACTTTTGTTTTATTCATGACAAACATTTGTAAAGTTCGTAGCCTTATATGACAAAGTATTATGCTTAATTTCATTTTTAGCTGAGCTGCTGTCATCTTTTTGTCCATGGGATTGCATCTGCATGTAAATGAATATAATAACGTACAGTCCTCAGTTTATTTACTTCGGATATTTTAACTGTGAAGAAAAATTAAATGTACGCATTTACTAGAGTAGCAATTTACAAAAACAACTCTTTTCTTTATTATGCTCGTAGTTGCTGTACACTTGCAGTAACACTTTCAGTTTTAGTAAAAATGATTAAGACCTCTTTGTCACGTGCTGTTGCCATGGTAAATCGTTATATCTGAGCTCCATTGATGATGGCTTTTCATTGTGGCTGTGCACGCGCTTAACTCAGAGTCAACCTACTCTGAGTCGATTGAACTAACTCAAATGAGCTGTTCTGTAACCGAAAACTCAGAGTTTACTATCTCAGAGTAAGTCAATTCAGAGTTCAAGTTTAAACTCAGAGTTGGTTGAACCTCCTTATTGAAACGGGCCCCAGGTTTGGCCATTCAGAATTTACCTTTGCAGCAATAATAGCAAATAGTTATTTGCATGCTTTTTATTAAGCTACACAAATATACACTGACCTAAAAGATTATTAGGAACACCTGTTCAATTTCTCATTAATGCAATTATCTAATCAACCAATCACATGGCAGTTGCTTCAATGCATTTAGGGGTGTGGTCCTGGTCAAGATCTCCTGAACTCCAAACTGAATGTCAGAATGGAAAAGAAAGGTGATTTAAGCAAATTTGAACGTGGCATGTTTGTTGGTGCCATTCAGGCCAGTCTAAGTATTTCACAGTCTGCTCAGTTACTGGGATTTTCATGCACAACTATTTCTTGGGTTTACAAAGAATGGTGTGAAATGGTGTAAAAACATCCAGTATGCGGCAGTTCTGTGGGCGAAAATGCCTTGTTGATGCTAAAGGTCAGAGGAGAATGGGCCGAATGATTCAAGCTGATAGAAGAGCAACTTTTACTGAAATAACCACTCGATACAACCGAGTTATGCAGCAAAGCATTAGTGAAGCCACAACATGCACAATCTTGAGGCCGATGGGCCACAACAGCAGAAGACCCCACCGGGTACCACTCATCTCCACTACAAATAGGAAAAAAAGACTACAATTTGCACAAGCTCACCAAAATTGGACAGTTGAAGACTAGAAAAATGTTGCCTGGTTTGATGAGTCTCAATTTCTGTTGAGACATTCAGATGGTAGAGTCAGAATTTGGTGTAAACAGAATGAGAACATGGATCCATCATGCCTTGTTACCACTGTGCCGGCTGGTGGTGGTGCTGTAATGGTGTGGGGGATGTTTTCTTGGCACACTTTAGGCCCCTTAGTGCCAAGTGGGCATCGTTTTGACATGACAAGCCGCAAGACAGGCTAAATGCATGTTTCTTCAAGCATCGCATTGTGCACCCTCGCAAAAGAAGTCACCAGCCGACCCCTGCTCATAACTAAGGAAATGAAAATTAAATATTGATTTGAAATATTTTCTTAGCTCATTTTTAAAGACTGGTCAATCAGAATCAAGCATTTCAACAAACCGTATAATAAATACATGTGACTGTACGTGTGTTGTTGGTTTGTATGGTTGAGAAGTGGTTGGGTTAAGGGTAGGGCTGGGGTTAGATGCTCCAAAACATCTTCAAACCAATCTGTAACTGTTTATAAAACCATTTCTACTTTTACAAATACAAAAAATTCAATGCGTCCTTGAAATTTAACCATAGGTTGTAATTTGCTGCTGGAAGCTAGTGGGCACATAAAAACATAACAGTATGGTTAAAATAAGCTGCTTGCATAAGTAACCTTTTGTGTGCGTGTTTTTTTTTTGGGAGGACAGTGAATTGTATGCAGTATAAGGCATTGGATACTTTCCGATTATCAAATTGATTACGTCAATCTTTAATGTGATAAACTCTGCTTGTTATGTTGTCTGCTGGGGCATCAAAGTGAATTTCAGTACTGTACATTACCTTTAATTTATTTTAGGATCAGTTACGAATAATCATAGCAATTACAAGTTAGTTGTGCGAAAAGATATAACATTGTTTGTTGGGAGATGCACTTTGATATTGGTTATCTAATGCAGTCACATTTTAAAGTCTGGCTTAAGTGTCTAAATACGTCACTGTATGTTGTTGTGCTTTTTAAGCATGCTGAGTTCATACTGTGCCCAAAAAAACATGATAATCAAATGATTTAAGCTCTGTCCAAATAGTAATAAAAATGAACGTGTCCTTGCTGCATTTTTCTTCTTGTTTGTCATAGATAAATGTTGGATTTATCTAGTGTCAACATTCAACTTAAATCGATTCTAGTAGCTATAGGTTGGCCGAAGTCACTTTTTCTGCAAGGTGCTGATAAAAACTATGTGTGTGCTTTTTTCTTTTCAGGCAGTCAGAGGTGGTGACAGCTGGAAAAGTTATAAAGGCTCTGAACAAGACCAAGGGGCGCCCAGGGCACACCATCAACATTTAGCATTTACATCACGTCGTTGTGGAGCACAAAAGTCTATTGGAATCTTTAATTTGTGGCCAGTGAGATACAACATTCAGAGACATAAATAGGAGAAGATCTTATTGCATGCGAGATCATGTGAAGACATGAACTGAATTAATAAACAGAGGCGTGGGCACCACTTAACCCCTGGAGCCAGAATCTGAGCTCACCAAAATAACAAACTGTTGGGAAAATCAAGCTCTGCATGAAAATTCTTCAGATGTGCGTTGGGCGGGAATTTCACACGCTGACCGTAAATCCGTAGTCATTAAATTCTGTGGAGCGTCGTGTATTGATAAGAAATGTGACCTGAATAGGTGCAGTTGTGTGTTGAAAGATTGTGGCTGCATAATTTGACCAGATTCATTATCTTTTCATATGGAATTTGCTAAGAAGTGTAAGTGCATTTGTATGACTCAACTATATCCTCAATACTACCTCAATATCTCTTGTTCCTATAATTGCTTTTTACAGCAAAGTGAGCAAGAATCTGAGCTAAAGGCATGAAGCGGCCTGGAAATACAATTACCACACTTATTCAGATACACATGGTACATTATTCTGAGACATGCCATTCTGTAATATAGATCAGTGAACTGCAACAGGTGTTTTTTTCTAAGTTGGTTTATTTGATTTATTTATAGAAGCAATATCTAAAACTAAAATCTTTCTAGTGTCACCTTTAGATGGCACTTCCAAGTGCTGTCCACATTCCATTCACGGTTTGATGCATAACATGCCTGAAAATGACATCAATGAATTCAGAGACTAAACCTGACTGTCTGACTTTACTATTACACAACGTCTACCTGAAAACAAAGACAGATTCTATTACTAAACAAAACTTTACAAAAATAGGCTTTAGTTGTTAAAGCAACACTATGTAGTTTTTTTTACCTTTAAATAATGTCTCTAAAATTATTTCAGTGATAGAACAACTTTTAACTGGACAAATTGTACTGTTGCTGCAAGCTGAGCAGCCTCCTAGCTGCTACAAGCACACTCTAAAAGTGGTGGTGGAGGGTAGGAAACACAGCCCCGCCCCTCCCCCTGCCTGTCTGATACCAGGCACTGTTGCGCTTTTCAACCACATGGGGGAGTTGTAAGTAATTTTTACATGGAAACTACATAGTGTTGCTTTAATTTTAGTATATGTGTTCACTAACAATGAGCAATATAGTTTCCAGCACTTATTAACTCATTCCCCGCCAGCGTGTTTATTTATTTATTTATTTTTGTTACCCGCCAGCATTTCTTGTAATTTTCACAAAAGTTTCACAAAATGCCTTCCAGGAAAATTTTCTTCTAAAAATATATAAACATACAAATATATCAAATAAAAGAACAGCCCCTCTGCTTTTAAACAAAAAAGCAACACCAAAGAGTTTTTTTTACCTTAAAATAACATTTCCAAAAAGTCCACTCGAAACAGGGTGAACGGCAATTTCACATTCGCTTTGCAGCCCTCTATCGGCCAAAAACGCAGTAAAGATGTTTTGAACCGTCGGGTCGCGGTCCTGTAGTTCAAGTGAAAACTAAAAAAACTTGCTTTACAGCAGACCTACAATTTAATCAGAGCCAGCTTTGCTGCAGTAGGCTAAATTATTTACGACAGTGGTAATGGACAATTCCACTTCCAACCTGTAGGGGGAGCAAAGAGCAAAAACTCTTTAGTGTTGCATTAAATATGGGTATTTTTCTTAAAAAAAATATTTTTTTAGCAAAAAGCTGAAATAATTGCATTTTTTGTGAAGGAATTTTGTTAGAGATCAGATTCAGAGGGTTATCAATACATACACGGAGTGTAAAATTAATTAAAAAAAATTGCTCAAGGAGATTACAGTGGATTTCCGCAAGAGTGGACCCAATCACTCTCCTCTCTCTCTGTTGACAATGGGATGGTAGAGAGGGTGGCACAGAGGGTTCATGTAGGTTGTCTACAAACCGGAAGGTTGGTGGTTCAATCCCTGGCTCCACCGGACCAAATGTCGAGGTGTCCTAACCCTGGGCAAGACACCTAACCCCAGCTGCTCCCGACAAGCTGGCTGGTGCCTTGCATGACTGACACCGCCGTCGGTGTATGAATGTGTCAGTGAGGGCGCACTCACATTATCCAAACCATTCCCCAGCGCGATTGTCACCCCTCCCTACTCCCCCAGGCGCACGCACTCACACTGTACTTTTTATCGATCCGAGTCCGGGCGCGCTTTCGTCATTAAGATGCGATTGTTTTGAAAAAAGCAGGAAGTAAAGCTCTCTCTTAACACTGGAACCCACCGAAATAATAAGTCTGTGTTTTTTATTCGGTGTCGTTTGGTGCGCGATTACAGACAGCCCTCTCACATGTCATCATATTGCTTAGTTGATCTGTCACGGACATTCACGTAACCCCGCTGCGCGCATCAAAAGGTTTTTACAGAGGCAGATGAAGGTGAGTGGTCGCGCAACTGACGTCTTCACCTTTTGAATCGCGCTCAGGCGCGATTGCGCTCACACCACAGCCTTCCGCCCCTGAGCCGAAGTGAACCGCGGTCCGGCCCACCTCTGCAACCCGGCCGCGGCGCGATTAACCAATCCGCGCCCGGGCGCGGAACAGAGCGATCACACTAGTCAAACAAACCAGGCTTTGGGGGTCAAACGCGCCCGAACGCGGTTTGGATAGTGTGAGTGCGCCCTGAATGGGTGAATGTGAGGCAACTTGCAAAAAGTGCTTTGGATGGCCATAGGTCTGTTAAAAGCGCTATATAAATGCAGTCCATTTACCATTTACCATTACTACCTGAGGCAACTGAAAAACACAAGGATTCCAAGACAGCTGATGGTCAACTTTTACAATTGTGCCATCAGCAGTGTCTTGACATATGGTTTCTTGGTGTGGTACTCCAGCTGCACCAAGGCCCATCAGCAAGCACTCCAACGAGTGGTAAAAACAGCAGGCAGAATCATTGGGATTACCCTTCTAGAGATCAGTACCATGTCTGAAGAGAGTACACAACATTTTGCGGGACCGGCACCATCCGGCCCATCATCTGTTTCAGATACTGGCCTCAGGGAGAAGGTACAGGTCTATTGGTGCCAGTAAAGACAGACTGGCTATGTAGTAAGGTTGCTTAATGGGTGCCCTCACCCTTCCCCATTTATCTTTGCGCTGTTGTATTAACTGTATTATTATATTAACTGTATTACTTTTCGTCCTGGTGTTAGTGCACTTTAATATACCATGAACTGTTGTTGTATGCTCCTACGTAATTTCGTTGCTGTTCTTTGAATGGCAATGACAATAAAGTGAAATTGAATTGAATTGATACGCCAATGAAATTGCGTGAATGGTATTTGCATACCAGTTTCTGTCCATGCTTGCGTGTATAAAAGGAGACAGCAAAGCCTCATTCATTCGCTCTTGTTTTTCGGAGCCCGCTGATCGGATTTCTTCTCTCCAGTAAAAAATAAGATCTTCTTTTATACTGTTGGCGTGACGGCGTATCAGCAGATTCATCTTGTGAACACCATCCCCTGGGCTCTTCAGCAGTTTAGTCAGAGTTGTCTAAAAGAGCACATTTTCATACAGAGTGTGCATCCTTTTAAGGATAGCTTTTCGTCTTTGTATTCTTGGATGTGGCAGGTTTCTCTCTCCTGCTGACGGGCACGAACGTTGTCTTGGCTGTCTGGGATGCCTGCTGGTGCTTGTAGAGGGCACATGTTCTTACTGCGAGGACATGTTTATGAAGACGTTGCAGTCACGGCTGTCGTCTTTCCTTGTGAAACCGGCAGCAACCGCAACTGCTTCCCATGCTGGCGGATGCAACCCGCTCGCACTCCGCCACACTCGTCTTCCCCCTTCAGCTTGGAGCAAGAGGCAGTGTTTCAGCCTTTGGGCAGTCTCACTGTCACTATCCTGGGCAGAGCAGAGGATGAATTATCTGTAACAGCATCAGAGGGCTACCTACTGTCTTTATGCAGAGGATGCCCCAATGGAGCTCTCGCCTTTTGGTGGTCAAGCCCTGGACAAAGTCCATGCTCAAATCGCTGTGCTCACATGGGCAGCCAAGAGCATTGGGTTGCAGTGCACTGCACTGCCTTTGCCCAAGCGCTCGAGGCTGGATGAGTGGTTTCTGGGCTCTGACCATGACTCTTAAGCCACGCTCCGCCCCAGTGCCATTATTTCCCAAGATGCACAAAAAACTTAATTAGTCTTGGAAAGCACTGTGGGGCAGCTAAGGGCTATGTCGAGGTACCTCAGATGGAGTGTGCCATCGCGGTGCATTTATGCCCGCAGATAGCTGCTACTTGGCAGGACCAACCAAGGCTCCCTTGCAAAACCTGTAAGTTTTCTTCAGCATCCATGGCCATCCTGCAGGTCCACCAGGCCAAGGCATTAAAAAGATCTGCACGAGAAATTATGCAGGAACTCCGTACCGCTACTGACCTTGCCCCTCGGGTGACGATGGTGACGGCGCGAGCTCTGAGTTGATCAATGTCTGCTTTGGTGGTCCAAGAAAGACATCTCTGGCTCAATCTTGCACAGATGAGAGATGCTGAGAAAGTTCGCTTTCTTGATGCACCCATCCCGCAAACAGGGCTTTTGGAGATACCGTGGAGGATTTCGCTCTTCAATTCTCAGTGGTGAAAAAGCAGACAGAGGCTATTAAACACATTTAGTCTCAAAGGGGATCCTCCTAAGGCTTTCAAGTGGCCCTGATGGTCCCAGCCCAGGGAGGAAATTGTGACATCGGGCCTGCATCATCGGACCATTACCATTACTATTACATTTGTGTTGGACAGCGTCTAGTACGTTTGCACAGTTTTACAATCTCTGTGTGGAGCCAATGTCAGTCCGTGTTCTCCAAGGAGACAAAGTTTAGTTCGGGCAGCTGGCCAGGGTTTTCACTTGCCTTAGTGTCCTGTCCCCTTCTCAGGTGAGTCAAGGTCCTGTACCAACATTCCCTTCTCAGATGAATGGGTTGGTACCTCTTCCATCATTAGGCTTTTTTCCAAGGGAGACTGTGGGAGTTGCTTTTCCATTGTTTTCCGAGAGAGTTGCACTTTCTCAGTTTGCACAGTATTTCTCCAGTGGTATGCCCGCTACAGTTTTTCTCCCGGTTGTGAGATTCGGACACGTTTTTTGACATGTTCTCCCCAGATGGTGAGACCATTGTCTATCTCCATACAATCTTCCTCAGTCGGTGAGGTATGGTCTCCGTAGTGCCTCTTTTCTTATAGTTTTTCGTATATTTTTTCTGGCACTTCCCAGTATTCTTTCAATACCCTGCAGTTAGGCCGATATTATCTTTGAAACTTAGCACCCCACTGGTGTTACTGGTGTACTCCTTGGATGAGGACCCCCTTACACCTTACTGGAAGGTTGTGATGACATTTAGCAGTCAGTATGGCATGTATGGACTTGCCTGTGCTTACTTCATGGACACCTTTAAGACGGGGAGCAGCGATGTGGCGTTTAATATAGGCACCCCTACTGTCATCATCGACACATCGTTGAGTGGATGACAAAAAGAGAAATGTCTCGGTTACTGTAACCACAGTACCCTGTCCTTTGTGCCACAACGCTGCCCCACTCCGCAGACGCGAGCCATATCAAGCTCCTCAGACACAAGCAAATAAATGGGGCTTTGATGTCTCCTTTTATAGACGCAAGCCTGTGCAGAGACTGGTATGCAAATACCATTTGCGCAATTTCATTGCCATTTTAAATACATGTCAGATCAGATTGGCTCTCAAGAGCACACCCCTACTGTCGTCATTGACACGTCTGGTTCCTTCATCAAACTAATCATTGGATTTGCATAGTTGCAAGATAACCTACCAGAAAAAATGTCAAAAAATTTTCCCTGGGGCAATACCCTAAAGAATCAACACTGCACCTACAAAGGTCCATATTGATATAAAAAATATGCATATCTGTAACTACAGTAAATGGTATATATTAGGACCTTTTTATAGGGTACTGCCTCGGTGACAGCTTGAGACCATTTTTTGACCATTTTGTCTATGCTATCAAATCTTCAAAGTGTATTCAGAGATTTAACTTAAAATTTTTACACAAGCATAACTGCACATCATTTATTCTTGCGAGAAAAATTTGTAGCCTACTTATTTATTGATGGACAGAAATTCTGATCACATTCATTTCTGGTGTCTCCTGCACAAATTATTGTAGACTGCATTGCATTTCAAAAATCTTTTCTTTTTCATGTAGGTTTAATATTGTGGCATAATCTTTTCAAATAAACCCTCCTGTCACAGCAGACGGCCCTTGCCTAGAACAAACCAGTGACAACCAGACTTTAAGCCAAAAGTCGACTACAATATGTAACATGAACCCATCTCTAAATACAGTAGCTAGATGAGATGCTAGAGAGATGTCGATGCTGGTTTGAAGCTGTCAATCCATCACACAAGATGTCAGGGCATAATTTGTTATCATTAATGACTGATCTTTGGCCCTAAATAGAGTCTTCAGATCTGATTTGAGTGCAGTCTTGGGGCATGTTCAGTGACAGGACTCCGGCGCTCAGAGCTGCATCTAATATTAGAGACCTCGTGAGATCCCGCGGCAGCTGCCACGACTCTCCAGTGGGTTAGCAGTGTTAGCCCCGTCTGACAGCATGTAAAATATCTGTTTACATTTTTGGTTGACAACAGTGCACTGACATTCACATTTCCCCGGCGACCACATGAAATAACCCTGTCAAGAGAAGTACATTTCAATCTCCACTTATGGCTTTTTACTGGGTTCGCTCAAACAAGGTCAAGGGGGGACTTACGGAGGGAACATAAACTGTTGCCACACGGTTATAAAACACTGCTTCGGGACAACTTCGCTATACAGAGTCCCATTCGCAATACAGCGCTGTGCTTTTAAAAAACAAATCCAATAAAATGCAGGAGCATGTAAATTAATATGTTGCACACGTGGAACATTGTCACACTGCAAAAAACACAAAATGACTGTATTTTTTAAGTATTGGTATAAAATGATGATTACAGTAATGTTTCCTGTTCGGTGCTCCAACATTGCAATCAAGTTCGCTCTCTCACATGCTCTCTCACTCAAAAACGAATGATTCTTTTAAGCGAATCGTTTTAATGAACGATTAAAACTATTCAGTCACCAAGCGAATCAATCAGAGCTTAGTGAATCTGTTGGAGATCATTGAGTGAACCATATAACGGAGGACGTGAAAGATCTTTTCTTAGCACTAAGAATTAATAGTAAGACTAAGCGCAAATATTGCTAATTATTGATGAACGGATGAAAAGCTACTTTTAATGTTTAAAGTTATGTATTGTACTGTTAAAGTTAATGTTTAGTTCAATATTTTCAAAATAATATAGTTCTGACTGGCATGACGTGATGCATGCAAATAAAAGCAATAATAGAAGCCAAAGCCGCTAGTTTAACTCAATTTGGCTAGGAGACTAAAACAGATAAAAGGAAATATGAAATATTATTTCATATTAGGCCATTAAATGATTATTAAATGTTATTATATAACACAATTATTATTAAATGAAGCAAAGGATTAGGATCTTAACAGAACTATTTATTATATTAAACAATGAAGGCAGTAAAAAGAGTGACATCTTGAGTGACATGTTGTCTTTGATATTACAACATTAAACCAAAACCTTTTTATACATTTGATTTGATTTTAAACAACTCTGCTGTTTGTTAACTGCACATGAATATGTTAGCTGCTTTGTTTAATGTAATTAATTGAATGTTTTATAAAATAAAAAGTTAATAATAATCATTTTCTTTAATCGTAGTGATCAAAACCCTAAAAATACATTGCTTGTAAAGTATTTTGTTGAGCCGCGGTACACATGCATTTGTGTATCAGGATAGCACATCATTTTGAGGCAGGAATTTAATAATGGCGCCGTCCAAAACAGAAGATGAAGAGATGGATCTAAGTGCAGATATCAGATTTAATGAAGAAGACATTAAAACACAATCCTAACCATGAACATGGAGCATGAATCATGAAAACAGCATTGAGAACATACAATAACCGACCAATGGCAATTTCAACATGAGGGGTTATATATATATATACATGCCAATCAAAAAAAGACACACCTGGAGACAATGGGCAGACAAAAAAACAGACACATGACAAGGAAAACTCTGTTGTTGTTGTTGTTATTATTTTATCATTGTTGTTATAATAATAATAATAATTATTATTATTATTATTATTATTATTAATTATTAATATTATTATTGTTAATTATTATTATTATTATTATTATTATTATTATTATTATTATTATTGATGTTTTGTTATTTATTATCATTATTATTATTATTATTATTGATGTAATTATTATTATTATTATTATTGTTATTGTTATTATTATTATTATTATTATTATTATTATTATTATTATTATTATTATTATTATTATTATTATTATTATTATTATTAGTGTTTTGTTGTTGTTTCAACTAATACACATAAAAAAGGATAACAGTAATTATAACAAAAAATTATTATTATTATTATAATTATTATTATTATTATTATTATTATTATTATAATTATTATTATTATTATTATTATTTTTATTATTATTATTATTATCACTTTTAGAATTAGTAAAATAGCTCTTTTCTGACAACTAAAATCCTAAATGAATGTGTTTTTTACACTCCGTGGCTCATATGTTAGAAGCCGAGCACAAGAAAATAATATAGTGTGACAAAATTCTGAAAGTTGCTCTAAGTAAAAGTTTAAACATTTCAATTTAAGGCAACAGAGAATGCAAAGCCATCTGTATGCTTTGAAAGATTGAGGGAGCCGAAGCATCCAACCAGTTAAAGACATCTCCATGTTCCAGCTTTATAAGTCTATATCTTTGCTTCCCAGGAATACACTGGATGAGATTCTCTTGCTACATTATAAAGGAACCAGTTAGCAGCCAGCTGCTCTCTCGGCACTGTCTCTCTCTCTTCTTGCCCCTTTCAATACAGCATGAAACTCTGGCGTCCTCACAATACATTCTGTTCTGAAACAATGTGCGGCAGAAACCTTGAGTCTGTGTGTATTACACTTCACAGCGAATCATCACTACACCTTGTAAAGGTGCCTTGAGAGAGAGAGAGTGCAGAGTCGAGTCGAGTGAACACCCAGGGTTCTGACTATTTATGACATTTTTCCTACCGCATTATCTTCACACTAAATCTCCTTGGGGTTGATGGAGTGCACAGAGCAAGCTTTCCACCCGCTAACTCTTAACATGTTACCAGACATTGCTTTTAAGGCCGGCTGTTAACGGAGTTGACAATAGTCTTTTATAGCCTTCAGATTGAATATTCCCAGTGTTCGCCTCAGTTCAGGCCATGTCATTACAGCTGATAGTAGCAGCATCTGCTGGGAGGGACATCCGAGAGTTATTTTAATGGCAGGAGTTTTTTCTTTCCCCACTGTGTCGCTGTCATTTGTAGTGGTCTGGTACATGTTGTTTTGAATCTTTGTTTATGCGTTCGTCTGCATTCATGAAAACAGGTTTTTGCATTTCAACAAATGGCACAAATGTTCAACAGGCGGTTTAACAACATTAGACAAATTTATCACTTGCGGCGAGAAGCAGACATCGCTTAAACAGCTCGTAAAGAAACATTTCATTTACATCAAAATGATGCAGATTTTACAATAAATATATTGATTAAAAATATATAGTAAGACCATCCCAGTCATTTTGTAAATGCAAATGTGTCTACACCTAGTCAGCTGTGACTATGGGTGCCTACCAAGCTGCATTTTTGAAGGGCACTTCAAGAAGTCGCTCCAAATGAAGAAAAAAATATGTATTTTCATTGCTCTATTTGCCAAGTGTATTTTAAGAATTTATCAAGAATTTTGATCTTTAAAGGCAATAGGGAATAAAGATGATCACTTCTGATTCAAACTCGCCCTACACAATGGCCTATACATTTGATCAGTATGTGTGTTCATTGGGGATCAGACTCATAACCTTTTGCACTGCTAATGCTCTACAAACTGAGCTATAGGAAAACATACAGTATGGTAAAGCCATTAACAATAATGAGGAGGATTTTTAGGATTACACCTAAAAAGCCATAATGTTGAAGATTGTTCTGTACAAGATAGCAGCGTGGGTCATATAGAGGAAGTCTTGAGTCACTGCCTAATGTTTTGAATTTGAAATGAGGTCTGTTTTGAAATCTTATTAAACTGACATACTGTTTATACAGTCCTTCCTTTTTTCTCAGACACACTCAATTTATGCTGGTATTCATTTTGCACATATTTCACACTCAGCAGCTACCCTACATACACTTACCATGTTGAATTACATGAAACTACAGTTATCACACAATGCACCTGCTCATTGGTCATCGATTGTCTGTGCAATATATAAAACCATAAGGCCTAGTCCACACGGACACGGGTATTTTATAACTAGAGTTTTTCCTTCTGCGTTTTAAAAAAAATTCCGCCACACATGCTCAGTTTAAAAGAAATCTCTGCCTACATGAAAAACACGCTATTAAGCACTGTCAAGAGCATGCCACACCAGCAGGTGATGATATAAAGCCACGTTGGCCAATCAGAAGCCTTAATCAGAAGAAAAAATGTACGACAACAAGGTCATTCTACGGAAATGTCAATTTTTCTGTCCCTAACCATTTCAGAAACATTACACTTGAAAAACACTTTAGGGTTACAATTTTTTATATTTTAAAATGAAACAATATGTTATTTGAACAATTACACCTTCTTGAGCCATCAAGGTAGCAATATTTGATTTTTATTAATTAATTAGAATTCCAAGCACCATAGAAGTGCTCGTCCCCACAGTCATGTACAGAGGGAAAATGCTTTATTTTTAGATCAAAAAAAGTGTTTTCTTCCATTTAAAATACAATAATGTGTCCATAACTGGGTGATTCTCACGAAAACTTGGTTTTAAAAATATCAAGTATGAAAATGTAAAAATTGCTTAAATTTACTTTTTTTCCCACCAGACATTGAAAAACAAAGTCTAGAGTAAATGGGACCATTAATTTAAACACTTTTACTTATCATTTAACACTTTTTGTAACATAATTTTAAAAATTAGTCCTAAAAAATCTCATTACCGCAACAGTCAAAATATCAACACTGACATATTTTCAAAATGACATGACAAACCTGAAAGAACATAATTTGGAGATTCTGCACATGCATTTAAAATCAAAGTATTATGCTTCTATTAATTAAATTAACATTTAATAAGCATCTGTTGCGGTAATGATAATCAAAATGTCGTGTAAGCATTCTGACAAGACAATATTTCAAATTAACTGTAAAAAAATGATCTTACCTGGTAGCCATCTTGAAGTAACTGGTCCATGTGCTTGGTCACTCAAAATCAAACTTTATTAAAATTCTGTATGTGTGCTTAAACTGTTGTCAAAAAGTGTTGCGGAGGATGAGAACATCAGGCATGGACACATCATTTTCCTAATTTTTCTTCATTATTATTATACATGAATATTCAG
This sequence comes from Misgurnus anguillicaudatus, assembly GCF_027580225.2. Lineage (NCBI taxonomy): Eukaryota > Metazoa > Chordata > Actinopteri > Cypriniformes > Cobitidae > Misgurnus > Misgurnus anguillicaudatus. Next base: position 16,597,845 of record NC_073355.2, read on the forward strand.
TAAATATTTTTTCTGTCATCTAAAGTAGTCTAGCAAAACATCCATTGATTTTTTTTCTTAATATTTTTGTGTTAATTTGATTAAATTACAACATAACGCATGTTCAAACACAGCCGGACACATTGCGGTAATGAGAATTTCAGCAGAAAATGAGATAAAATTTACAATTATAAATTCTTATGTTGAAATCACACATTGTGCAAGGTAGAACACAGTATTGTGTTAATTCTGATGCTTTTTAATGTTACTATATTACACATTTTAAAGCTAAAATCATTAGTGCCGTGGTGTTTCAATGGTTTCGTGAGAATCACCCAACTATCAAATATATGATGTAAATTACATTAAAAAACAAAATGCTAAATAAATATTATAAAATATATAATGAAAGTAGTGGTCACCTGGAGTTGTGTCACTGGTGTTACCGTTTCACAAAAAAAGCTCTTATTTTTAAATCAAAATCACAATGACGACATCACTTGACTTCCTTCTTTCACTTTCCTGGAGATCTATGAAGAGAAGCCCATGGTAAGTCCACTATCTCTTTTCAGTTATCAGAAATCTTTTCATTTATCTCATGGTTTCATATGAAGCTTTTAAGTCACTGGTATGACCTCCTTTATTGTTTGGGAATTGCAAAAAACTTGAATACAGATGGATTAAACTACTTAATTTAGTGAGTATACAATGATTGATAACATGTGGTTTGATACTTTGCAGCAGTAATTTTGTAAAATGCAGTTTTCATAAAAATTGTCACTGGTGTTACCTTCCTTATGGGTAACACACCAGTAAAGATCAGTAACACCAGTGACTGGTGATTTGTTGTGTCCACTGGTGTTACTGTTTTTTTTCTTTCACATTAAATAAAATCTTTCACATGTGACGTGATGATAATTTTAAATTCATTGAATTCTGCTACACTTAAGAATTAAGCTTTAAAGCTGAAAAAATTATAAATATTATTTCATAAACACCTTATTATTGCTACAGAAGTAAGGTAACACCAGTGACAAAAAACATTGTGTATGCAGTCTTTAAGTACATCCACACAAAAAATAAAATATTAAAAAAAAATAAGTCATTAAGCTGTCATTTATGTGTACTCATAAAGTCAAAGAGTAATCTAATAATGTGGTCTAAGTTTAAATGTAAGGAAAAGAAATCAAGTTTAAGACATCTTAACATACCAAAAGTGGACGTTTCTGTAGAATGACCCAACACTGCAACCGGCGTTTCTGAAAATCCTCACCCTGGCAGGAGTTTTCATAAATGTGACCTGATACTGCGTTTCCGTGTGGACGAATGGCCGAACCGCGTTAAAAAAAAATGGTTATAAAAATACCAGTGTCTGTGTGGACAAGGCCTAAGTCATTTACAACACACTTAGAAAGTCAGTATTTTGTTGAAATGCAAAACACCTGTTTTTGCATGGAACTGAGTTGATTATATAATGCAATATACAATATTAAGTTTAAGGTGTGTGTGGGTTTTATGACAATGTTTCAGGGAAGAGTGATGTATGGTTAAGCACCACAGTGAAAACTTCACTCTCCACATCAGCTCGAAGCATCACATCCTTGATTTATGTTTCCAGGGTTTGTGTCAGACCTTCTCATTTATAACTCTATAAATATTGTAATCTCTAGGTCTGTTGGTAAATGCGATGCTGTCATGATTTCTAAGACTTATTACTTTGGCCAAATTTTGATGGAACAGTTCTTAGGATAATGTCAGTGTTTGGTTTAGTCTGTCTGTCTGTTGTCGGTTCAGAGAAAACATCTGGCACTGTTTATCCAAGCTCAATCAAAAATAAATGTCCACGGAGCGCTTTGAAACATTTTAGTTAGAGTATGTTTAGGAAATCAAGAGTGATATATAGTAAACCAGTGCACTAAAACAACATATGAAGAGCTTAGATGCAAAAGCTGCTAAACGTCACCTCAGTCAAAAATGAGCTAATGATATGTATTGACCGATTGCTCTAAGCACATATTATATGTACATTAAATACTTTTGCTTCAAATTGACTTACTGTAATCCCAGCCTCAGGCCCTTCCGAAACACTGTTTTGTTGGCAGAATCTGTTAAAGGACAAGTTCGGTATTTTACACTTGGGGCCCTGTTTTCGGATTGTTTGTGATGAGGTGGAGCGGTTTTGGCTGAGGTTTCGACATATGCGGCTGCCCTGAGAATTTTTGGGTGTTTGTGTTTCAGCTCCTACCTTTACAATGGGTTTGGTGGTGCACTGGAGCAATCCTTCCTAGAATGCATTGGACTTTCGTTTGCGGGGACGTGGGGCTCGCCGAGTGGTCGGGGGTGTTCACTGGTGTGCTCACACAAAAATCGCTGCAAAATACGCATTCCAACAGGTTTTATCGTAGTTTTTGCCAACTCCATTGACTTGTATTAGATGTGCTGTGAGGTACGGTATTACTCCGCGCCGGGAACTTTGTTTCTATTCTTGCAATTGGCAATGGCGGATTAGCGCCACCAACTGGGCTGGAGTGTCTATTATTCAAGCTCTAAGCGGAAGAATGTACGGGTGTGAGGCGTTTGGAAAAATAGGTTCACAAGTTAACAACGAATGCTAAAACACCTGTTGGAAAGCACCTTTTAACGCGATTTTTGTGTGAGCATATCAGTGAACACCCCTGACCACTCGATAAGTTTCACATCTTTGTAAACGAAAGTTTAATGCATTTTAGAAAGGATTGTTCCAGTGCACCATTAAACCCATTGTAGAGGTGGGAGAAGAAACAACAAACACCCGAAAATTCTCGGGGCAGCCGCAAATGTCGAAATTTCAGTCAAAACCGTTCTATTTCATCATAAACAATCTGAAAACAGGACTTTAAGTGTAAAATACCGAACTTGTCCTTTAACTCTTTCCCTGCCAGCACAAAAAAATTGCCAGCGCCAGCATGTTTTATGATTTTCAAAAAAAAAATCTTTAAATATATAAACACACAATATATAAAATGAAAGAACAGACCCTCTGCTTTCAAACAATGGAAAACGTTTCATCCTATCTTCATTTGTTCTCTTTTTATCACCTATCAAATATGGGTAGGTTTCTTAAAAAATACAAAATTTTAAGCAAAAAGCTGGAATAATTGCATTTTTGTGAAGGACTTCTGTTAAAGAAAAGATTCTGAGCGATCATCAAAACATACACAGAGTTTTGACTGTTTGGCCTTAAGGGCTCATTATAGTCGTGCGTAGGTCCTACGGCGTAGGTTCCGCGTCGGTTTTCATTTATACTTTTGCGTCGTCGTCCGCCTCGACGTGCAAACACGCGCGCAGGCCGCTGGTAGGCAGTAACCAGGCGTGTAACCACAGTAGCAGCTCAAAAGCCAAAGAAGAAGCAGCTTTGCAAGTTAAGCCACAAATGAAGAAGAAACAGCAACTTGTGTATAATTTGAGAAGACCAGCAATGATGGATGTAAATAAACAGCGACTTTTGTTGCAGTTTGGGTTAAATCACTCCTCAACTTGGCCATTCTTTGTTTTCGCGCTGTTAAAAATTTTGCGAGGTGCGCGTCAGGCTACGCAGAGCTACACACAGGCTAGCTACGGCATAGAACCTACGCACGACTATAAATCACCCTTTAGTGGATGCTTCAGTGTTTTATAAGTTGGGTAAGAGCGCCACCTGGTGGACAATAGCGGAAATATGGATTGCCGTATAAACTTGTCATTGGCAGGGAAACGTTTTCTCTTAACTGACGACTTAACTCATTAATGCCGGGGAAAGAGTTAGGGGGCGTGCGCACCAAAGCTTTTATGCCCGCGGCCGGCACATGTTTTCAATTGTTTCCAATGGAAGCTCTGCGTTTTTCAAATAAGCCAGCAGCTAGCATTTTTTCCCGTGCTGAAAGCTGGCGCTCAGCGGTTTCTCCGCACTTACTTCTCACACGCCCGGCCAATCACCGTGAAGGAGGGGCGGGACAAGTATAACAACAACCAACCGGCTCCCAGCTCAAGTATCACAGTTACCAAAGTGCTCAGCTGAAGAAAGCTGGCACCCAGCTGAAAAAACAGCTGGCATTCAGCGTCCTCCAGCTGTTTTCAGCCACGTAAAAAAAGCTTTGGTGTGTCCCGCCCCTAAACACCACATCAATTTGTCAGCCTCTTTAAGTCCTCTGTCGGAGCAGATGGTGTAGTGGGCAGTGCTCCGACATATGGTGCAGATGCACTTTCGGTGATCCAAGTTCGATTCCTGGCTCAAGATCTTTTGTCGATCCCATACCGCTCTCTCCACCCTGTACTTTCCTGTCCTCTCCTTAAGGGCCGTTCACATTATAACAATAAAGTTAATGATAATTATATTAGCATCATCACCGGACGGTAACGATAATGTTATGCTAATTCGCTTACGTGTGCGGCACTTGCGCAAATTACTTGCCTTTAATGGCATTAAATAATATTGCATATTTTTTGTAATAAAAACTTGCAATTGTTTACATTTTAAATATGCTGTTCTTGTTGCATTTACACAGTGGGTCACCAGCAGATGCCCTCAACATGCTGCGTTTCACGTAACTCTAAACAGTGAATCTAGTAGTTTGTTTAATTTAATATCTTACCTTTTGGTGAATTCAATGTGGGTGGAAAAAATTTCAAATAAATTTGATTGGCTGTCAGTGGTTTATCGTTCATCAGGTAGAAAAAAATTGCTCAGAAAGTGATCCCAATGATATTGTTCATTTTATCTCCATCGTTATAGTTGTGTTGTGAACTCCACTATTCTCTTTAATATAAAACTTTTTTAACTATTTAACTATGTTATATAGTTATATTTATAATGTGAACAGCCCTTTACACAATATATCTTGTGTCTTGAGTACTTGGTTACTTGAATCTGAATACAACCAGAATGTGGCAGCCACATGCATAACATCGTCCCCTAATGTGTGGTTCAGTTTCTTCATTTTACATTCTGACTCTAATCATTTAAAATGTTTATATTTTCTATCTTTAGTGATTTTAAAATGGTATACTATGTCTTGTCCAAAGAAGTGGATTATTTTTTCAAAGTGGAGGTTTTTGGCAAAACAGCCTGCATGCACTTAGAGGGTTTTGCTCCAAAAGACAGTCAAAATTGTTAAATACCAATAAAATAATTAAAGTGACACTTGTGAAAATAAGGCCTTTCAATTACTGACTAATAATCTTTTCATTATCCATAAAAATGTAATTACTGAACCTAAACATAAATGCTCATTTGCAAGAAAACATGTCAGATGCAATGTTGCATCTGAGCTAATCATATATAATAAATGTGTTTCTATAAAAAAAGGACTTTATATGTTCCTGAATAGTTTTGATACGATGCGTATTCATGATACTTACAGTAAAATACAAGCTAATAATGTACCTATAAAATTACCAAAACAAGGAGCCATTGCCATTTCATTACCAAAAATCTACAACTATCATTTTCATGCTATAAAAATACAAAATTGAAGATGACACTGTGGCAGCAATATCCTTGATGTTTCAGAAAAATGTCAAAAATGGCCAAATTCTCCTGTGGCAATGTGAACAAATTAAATAAACCAAAGTGTTTTCAAAGAGTGGCTTTTTTTCTTTTATTAAGTCTACAGGGCCACAAGTGTCCATCCACTCACTAAAGTCCTGAGTCACATTGCACCAAGATCTATAATGATCTATAGTACTTCATCAAATGATTTTGCATTTAAATTATTCATGTGCTTACCCAAGACACCAAAACCCCAAGTCTACTTTTGTCTTATACAAAAACCCACTTATTTTCCCACTAAACATCATACATAGTCAGTTTTCAGCATTCTCCATCAAAACTGTCTCAATGGCATTTAATGATCTCAATGCCAGGAACCCCTCTGTTTTTAAATGAAGCATTTTACACATGCGGCTCTCTGCAGGGATTGTGAATAGCCAATTAAATATTCTACACAGATAACTGCAGATCGATTGCAGAAGAACAGACCTGAGGTAATTTTAAGGTCACAGCCAGCTGCTATTCTTCAAACTGTCAGAACATAAATTGATTTGTGCCTCTTAAAGATGGGACCTCATCATGAAGATGTGCCCACTTTGCTTTTTCACCATGAGCAAGCAAACCATCCCACTCTTTAAACAACCAGAAGTAAATTATAATAAACTGGCAGGGAACCAATGTTGCCTTGGGCTCTACCACTCTTTTTATTTGTAGTATTTTCTTCTGGGTGACTATGTATCATAATGTACAGTCAGATGTGTAAAACCCCAACACTAACAATAAGTATTATTGCAAATTGTCTATGTACAGTCTCAGAAAAAGTAAAATAATACAAAAGCTTTCACTGGGACAGCACCCTTAGAGAAGGTCACCATTTAGATACAGATATAAATACATTTGGCACAAATATGTACCTTTGAAATACTAATAGGCACTCTTGAGGTACAAAGGTGCAGTTTTTGAAAAGATGTATTTTACACACCTTTTTTTCTTCTTTATAAGGGAAATTTCCATGTTAGTTGGAAAGGCATACCTGCACCTTAAAAAGTGCTGGGATTTTTTTAACCCATGCTGGATAAATATTGGACCCACTGTTGGGTTCAAAATTACCTAACTGATGGGTTTTTACATTACTAGATAGATACTTGTTGAATAAAATTATGAACATGCGTTTTGAAATGACTCAGATTAGGTTAAATACTCAACCAAAATAATCTATTAAACAATATATCAATATTCATTTATTTATTGCTAAGATTATTGGTCACCCCTTGGATGACACAGCATGCCAGACATTGACATTACCAGACTGGCAAGACTGGCGGCAGCCTAATGAAAGATCTCCAAATAAAGCCATGACCAACTTTTATGTAAATTTAAGATTGATAGGATGTAAAGCAACCATCATTGATTTTAAAATGCTAATGAAATTATATAACTCAAATCCAATCAATGGCAATTTCTATTGTTCTGCTTTAGATTCACAGTGCTGATTGCCAATACTGCTTCACTCAATCATACGGTATAGAGACAACATTTTTGCTCAACAGTTTTTGCACACCAAAAAAAAAAAAAACGGGGAAAATCCTAATACGTTCATATCTATTTACACTAGGGATATCCAAATGTTTGGCAACCAAAATTTTCGTTGTTTGGCGTCATAAGTGAAAAGAACAAATACATTTTACCAAACAATAAAGTTTTTGATAAAGCGATCAAATAGCAACCAGCTAGAGTGAGAGGTCGGCCTACTTAACTCATTCCCGGCCAGCATTTTTTTGTGATTTTCACAAAAGTTTTACAAAAAGCCTTCCAGGAAAATTTCTTAAAATATATTCTAAAAATTCTAATTTATTTAATAAAGAACAGACCGCATGCTTAAAAAAACAAAAACAATAAACAAACAAACAAAAGTGGGGAAAAAGCTTTTCATTCTATCCTAATATGGGTATTTCCTTTAAAAATATTTTTTTTTTTGCAAAAAGCTGAAATAATAGCATTTTAGTGAATGAATTTTGTTAGAGATCAGAGTAAGAACAATTATCAAAACATACACCGAGTTTAAAATTAGTAAATAACGTTTTGGCTTCAGGTTTTTCATAAATTGGCTAGTGGATAATCGTGGTATTTCAGATTAACATAAAAATTCATCGGAACACATTTTTTAATGCAAATTTTTTTTAACATAATTTACAAGATAACTTGCCAATGGCGGGAAAAGAGTGAAAAGAGCTCCTACAATATTTTCCTTTTCATGATTTTACATTTCTTTTTTTTAGTACATACGATCTGCAAAGTAACAAATGACGAGAGTTATCATCTTTAACTTAAATCTCTTTTTTTGGACTACAATGAGCACAAGGATTGTAGGCAACAGTTTACATCCGCAGCGAGTTGACGTAGACTCGATACACATTATCATAATTCTGCTTCCTTCTGACTCACAGCCTGTAAGCAGCCTATGTTTTTATGTCTAAAGTATTTACAAGTAACTATTCAAACCATGATTCAAACACGAATTTTGAGCAGTGTAGAGTAGCACTTGTTTGTAATTTCTGTGATCACAAATTACGGCTGCACGATTTTTGCTAAAATGTGAATCACAATTTTTCTCAATAGGAATGGAGATCCCGATTCTCTCACCCGATTCTCTTTTGTTTTTTACAAAAACATTTATTATGCACTACTGCACACAAAAAAATGTGCTACAGGACTTTCAGTTATAATAACATGTCTTAAAACTCTCTTTTCCTTATTTTAGACCCCTTAAAATTAAGACTAATTTAAAATTTGTTAGCTGTTAAATAGCACCTGTGCTTTTTGTACTATCAAACTGGCCAACCTTAAAACTTTACAAACACTAAACCTTTAAAAGACTAAACAATCAACATTTTGAGGCATCAGAGAGAAACGCAGACATGTTACAATGTTCCCCTCGTGCTTAAAACCCTTTCTAATGGGGAACTGAGTCCGTTTCTCAATCTGAAGGCTGCAGCCTCTGGGGGTCGCATTTCTAAACTGCGCATCATAAAGACTGTCAAATTTCAGAATATTAACAATGAACGTTGACTAATACTTTTAGTTAATAATAAATTGTTGTAGTTTATGACTTGCGAATGTAATGCTCAGTAAACTGAAATGAACCAGGCTTGATGACGTATACAGACTGCAAATGCGACCTCCAGAGGCTGCAGCCTTCCGATTTAGAAACGTCCGGCGGTAAATAATTTTCTTGCCTTCTTTCGGGAACCAATGTTGTTGCATCGTCACTTTCTCCGTCGCCACCAGGATTTTCAACAATGACGCTCGTTTATCCTCTCTTTTTTGTGAAAATTGCTGCTCCAAATCCACCAAGTAAACGACTGTGTTTAGGTCTGCCGCCTTTTTATACGTCACGCTAGTGACAGCGGAACGCCGCAAATGAGATGAGGAGGTGAATGAATAGGGTTTGGTTTTACCCTGTATGAGTGTGTGTTAGCAAGTTTGACTCATATTATAACATCTTGGATTGTAATGTAAATACATGAACACGTGAATGCAGCATCTGAATACAGGTAAATACTGTATATGCAAGTGAATCGCCGTCCTTTAAAATGAGATCGCATTTACAGTATGTATGAATCGAGATTGTGATTCTTTTTCGATAAATCGTGCAGCCCTATCATAAATGCAAATAATGTTTGAGGTTTTAGTGTCCTTACCAATCTGTTACGTTCTGCTCAAGTCGTGCTGGCAAAGTTGATCGATCAGCTTGGTCATCTGCATTTTCTGGATCAGATTTGGGCTCGAATTGATTAGTTAGTAAAAATTATATCTCCTATTGGGAGCTGTTCTTTCAAATGTGGTACAGTAAGAAGCATCACATATCCATCACAGACTTGCTTGAGGTATCCAGCCAATTAAGACGTACTGGATAGCTGGCCAATCAGAGCATAGCACACTTTCTCAAAAAGATGAACTTTGACGTACAATTGGCACATTTCAGGAAGGTAGAGCATAGAGGAGCAACAATAATGGTGTGCGGAAAATAATGTTTTTTAACCATAAACCACATGAACATAATGTATTACAACAAATACACAAAATAACATTTGTAATAGGGGCTGTTTAAGGAATGCAGCAAACATGCCGACAGTGCGGAGGCATTTCAAAATGTCAGAGAAATATGCATTTTTGTAATTTTTGGTCAAATCGGTTGCAGAACATTCGTGCATCCATAATCTTCACTATATTTCTCCTTGGAAAGTTTCCAAACAGGATCCATGACAGGTTATCATTTGAGCACTGAAAGTTGAAGTCAAAACATTTTCACATTCTTAGAAACATTTGAAAAAAGCTCATGTTTCCACAAAAGCAATCTCCTCCAATTTGTTTTGCAGGATGCATCCATTAGAGGTCATTAGTTAGGGAGCACTGTTTCACAGGTTTCTTGTGAGGCATTCTGTGCCAAAGAAAAAAAACTGTTGTAATTAATACCAAATGATCTCTTGTGTATTCCAGAAGAATTCAGAATAAAGCCTTTTAATAGAAAACATAAACCTATCTCATAGCTAAACCCAGCTCGTGAATGCGTACAGTGAGGGATTTAACTTTATGCATATTCGTTGCATCATAATTTTTTGCATATGGGTGATTCTCACGAAAACTTGGTTTTGAACATGTCAAGCATGAAAATGTAAAAATTGCTTAAATTTACTTATTTTCCCACCAGACATTGAAAAACAAAGTCTGTAGTAAATGGGAACATTAATTTAAAAACTTTTACTTATCATTTAACACTTTTTGTAACATAATTTAAAAAAATTAGTCCTAAAAAATCTCATTACCGCAACAGTCAGAAAACATCAACACTGACATATTTTCAAAATGACATGACAAACCTGAAAGAACATAATTTGGAGATTCTGCACATGCATTTAAAATCAAAGTATTATGCTTCTATTAATTAAATTAACATTTAATAAGCATCTGTTGCGGTAATGATAATCAAAATGTCGTGTAAGCATTCTGACAAGACAATATTTCAAATTAACTGTAAAAAAATGATCTTACCTGGTAGCCATCTTGAAATAACTGGTCCATGTGCTTGGTCACTCAAAATCAAACTTTATTAAAATTCTGTTTGTGTGCTTAAACTGTTCTCAAAAAGTGTTGCGGAGGATGAGAACATCAGGCATGGACACATCATTTTCCTAATTTTTCTTCATTATTATTATACATAAATATTCAGTAAATATTTTTTCTGTCATCTAAAGTAGTCTAGCAAAACATCCATTTATTTTTTTTCCTAATATTTTTGTGTTAATTTGATTAAATTACAACATAACGCATGTTCAAACACAGCCGGACACATTGCGGTAATGAGAATTTCAGCAGAAAATGATATAAAATTTACAATTATAAATTCTTATGTTGAAATCACACATTGTGCAAGGTAGAACACAGTATTGTGTTAATTCTGATGCTTTTTATTGTTACTATATTACACATTTTAAAGCTAAAATCATTAGTGGCGTGGTGTTTCAATGGTTTCTTGAGAATCACCCATATAATTATATGTATATAATTTTTAATAAAATAAACAGTCAATTCTACATTCATGTTTAACAGAGACTCTGTGTAATCACAATGTATAGATAACATTTCATATATGGTAACCGGTTAACAAACTCCCTTTTAAATATTTAAAATAGCAAGCTAAATAATTTATTCGCACGATCAAACATCGCCATAATTGAAGAATTTTTCAAATATAAAATGAAAAGACCAGTATATAGCACAAAAATGGACACATTATTTTAAAGGTAGGCCTTTGCTATATTAGTTACTTCAAAGAACAAGCTGGAAAGCAATGTCAATTAAAAGTGGTCTTCTTCATTTCCCCACAGATAATGTGCTTGAGTTAAATATAAAAAGAGTCTAAACTCTAATTGCATTTCTAACAGATCAACCTTGCATTACCAGGAACATGCTTTTATCCATTAAGATCCAGTCCACAAACCAAGGTCAGCCTTTCCATCTCCAAAGATTAGACAGTATATCCACACCGAAGACTGAACCAACAGATGTTTTATTAAAGATCACAGAGTTTGGTTTTGATGCCTGCTTGAACATACACAGCCCTTGTTAGTCTAATGAATATGACAGAGTCGCATATCTCAACGCTTCGTGCACACGTGCACGTCTCCATTGATGTTCGAGCTGACCACCCATTAGAAGAGAGCCCTGAATAATTGAGCTTAAATTTCAGGAAACCACCTCATGTAAAATAATCCTCGGCAGTATTCCCGAAGACAGCCATAATAATAAACAGTATTGATTTACAGTGCGACACAATCAATGAACAGAGCTGATCGTATACGCATATATGGATGGAGAAGCTACACCAGCATCATGATGAACTCCAGTAAAAAACTTAACTATTCATGCCTTTGGCTTGTGAGACACTTGTGAAGACCTCCTTGGAAAGGGCAGATAAAAGTGGCCGCAGACGTGCACTGCACTCAGGACAGGTGCTAGGGCAGAATAGGGCAAATTCAGATGATTAACATTCGTGGCTTGGCAACAAATGTCACACTTAGCATGCCTAATGTGTTTATGGTTATCTACTGATGTTTGTGCTATTGGGTCCTTGGTGATTTACGCACAGGATCAGCGACCGGTTGCTGCTAGAGCGTTCAAGTTCAAACAAGCCTGGCGTAACGAATTCTGTGCCAGGCGCAGAGGCGAGAAAGGCACCCACAATGCGTTCCTTTGAAAGAGACGCTCATTAAAGCACTTCTCTTTGTTTAGGTTTCACCATTAAAGCTCGCTGGCATTCCTACTCTTCATAACCCTGAGCTTCTGCTGTAACGTGTCATTAGGGGTCAAGCCCAGAATGGGCGAAGACCCCTATTGTATCTGTTAGTTTTCTTATTATAATAATTATTATTCTGCTTCTTCTTCTTCTTCTTCTTCCGCCATTGCGGTCTATGGCAGCCCATAGAACCGTACGTAGGAAAGTTATGAAATTTGGCACACTGATAAAGGACAGTCCAATGTGTCCCCACAGCAAATTTGGAGTCTCTATTTCTAACCCGCTAGCGCCACCAACAGTCCAAAGTTGCACTTACGTTTTTGCTTATAACTTCTGACCCGTACGTCCTAGAAATTTAATTCTTGTTTCCTCTGATTCTTTGGCTCAAGACAATTCGACTGGACCCTATGACGTCATTTTCCGTCATGAAAATTTTTCCGCCATTTTGAATTATTCGTAAAACCTACTTTTGCGAACTCGTCCTAGAGCTTTTGCCCGATTTCCACGAAAATCGGTATGTAGCATCTACAGACCCTCACGGCAAAAAGTTATGGAATTCATGTCAATTCGTCAATCTGTTTCCGTAAACCGCGTCAACGAATTTTACGTAGAGCCCAAAAAAACGGATTTGAGGCTGTATCTTCTGCAAACTTAAGCCTATTGACACTATACTTGGTACTTGTGATGCCAGTCAGGAACTACGGGTGCCTGCAGAGTTTCGTCACAGCGCCACCTAGTGGTCAGACTTATGCTTTACACGCCTATAACTTTGGCTCCGATTGACGTATTTTCACGGGACTTGTTTCTTTGGAGTTCTGAATAGTTGCCGAGTCCAACGATACCAAACATGCCAGAATTCGCCTTACGGTTAACCCTGCGCAGCAAAATAGCGCTTAAAAAACACGCGCGAATATCTCCGCGAGCGTTTTTCCAATCGACTCGAAAACACCATAGGAAGAAACTAACCTTACCTTCTGAACAAAAAGTTCTATTGACGTTATATTAAAATTTTCATCAGAAATGGCCGAAAATTGCAAAAAACGAAAAATTACCTTCAAATTTTGTGTTTTTACACATAAATGGTTGTAACTTTGTAACGAAAAGGGATTTTTTCACCAGATTCGATACGCTGATGCATGAGCACATTCTGAGGCTACACAAAAAAATTGGTATGCTTGCACCACTAGTTGGCCTTATAATTGAACAAAACCTTTGAAATCAAGCCACCCTGTGGTCATACAACTGTTTCTTAACTAAACTAAAGTGTATAGACATAAAACTAGCTAGATGTAACACAATCATGACTTGATGTTGCATGCACAATTTTGTCTTTGCGCCACCTACTGGTTTTGAGATAGAATATGGTATTTTTGCCTAAAACTACTGCAACAACACATCTAAAACCATGAGTCATCATGGATTATTCATTTCATGGCTTTGACTATAATCACTGGATGTTGCCAATTAACTCCCTAGCAACCATTGAGAATACCTTATCAACCGTTTTTGCAAAAGCAATATCTCTGCATCAGAACATCGTAGAGACACGGGGATGGTCTCTTTTGACTAATTAAACTTGTTATAACATGATGTGACCCATGTTTTGCCACTGCAAACACCACTCACATGTCATTCAGTGCTCTAATGTTCCATGATTGTCAGAAGGACGATTGCAGTAGACAAGAACTTAGATTATTTTTGTTGATAACTTTTTGTTTTTTCATCTAAAATTATAAGATTTACCTAGGTTCTTCAATCTGCTTATCCGATCTCAATTTTACATCCTTCTGTGCCCTTTTCGGCTTGACCCCGGCATTGCTGCTTGCAGCTATATTTAGGGGTCAAGCCCCGAAGGGGCGAAGACCCCTATTGTATTTGTTAGTTTTCTTTTTAGGGGTCAAGCCCCGAAGGGGCGTAGAACCCTATTGTTATTGTTAGTTTTCTTATTAGGGGTCAAGCCCCGAAGGGGCGTAGAACCCTATTGTATTTGTTAGTTTTCTTAATTTTATTATTAGGGGTCAAGCCCCGAAGGGGCGAAGACCCCTATTGTATTTGTTAGTTTTCTTTTTACAATTATTATTAGTTATTCTTCTTCCGCCATTGCGGTCTATGGCAGCCCATAGAACCGTACGTAGGAAAGTTATGAAATTTGGCACACTGATAAAGGACACTCCAGTGTGTCCCCACAGCAAATTTGGAGTCTCGATGTCTAACCCGCTAGCGCCACCAACAGTCCAAAGTTGCACTTATGTTTTTGCTTATAACTTCTGGTCCATATGTCCTAGAAACACAATTTTCGTTTCCTCTGATTCCTTGGCTCAAGACGATTCGAAAGGACCCTATGACGTCATTTTCCGTCATGAAAATTTTTCCACTATTTTGAATTATTCGTAAAACCTACTTTTTCGAACTTGTCCTAGAGCTTTTGTCCGATTGCTACGAAAATCGGCACGTAGCATCTAGAGACACTCATGGCAAAAAGTTATCAAAAGAATTTCAATACACCAATCCGTTGTCGTATACCGCCTTAACAAATTTTACGTAGAGTGCAAAAAAACTGATTTTAGGCTGTATCTTCGTCAAACTTAGGCCTATTGACATGACACTTGGTACTTGTGATGCCAGTCAGGACCTGAGGGTGCATGCACAGTTTCGTCGCAGCGCCACCTAGTGGCCAGACCAATGCTTTACATGCCTATAACTTTGGCCCCGATTGACATATTTTCACGGGACTTGTTTCTTTGGAGTTCTGGGTAGTTGCCGAGTCCAACGATACCAAACATGCAAGAATCCGCCTTACGGTTAACCCTGCGCAGCAAAATAGCGCTTAAAAAACATGTGTGAATATCTCCGCGAACGTTTTTCCGATCGACTTGAAAACACCATAGGAAGAAACTAACCTTACCTTCTGAACAAAAAGTTCTATTGGCGTTATATTAAAATTTTCATCAGAAATGGCAGAAAAATGCAAAAAACGAAAAATTACCTTTAAATTTTGTATTTTTTACACATAAATGGTTATAACTTCGCAACGAAAAGAGATTTTTTCACCAGATTTGATACGCTGATGTACGACCACAGTCTGAGGCTACACAAAAAAAATTGCTTGCTTGCACCACTAGTTGGCGTTATAATTGAACAAAACCTGTGATATCAAGCCAGCCCTATGGTCATACAACTGTTTCTTCACTAAACTAAAGTGTATAGACATAAAACTAGCTCAATGTAACGTAATCATGACCTGAAGTTGCATGCACAATTTTGTCACAGCGCCACCTAGTGGTTTTGAGATAGAAAATGGTCATTTTTGCCTAAAACTACTGCAACAAACACATCTAAAACCATAAATCATCATGGATTATTCATTTCATGGCTTGGATTATAATCACTGGTGGATGTCAATTTACTGTCTAGCAACCAATGAGAATACCTTATCAACTGTTTTTGCAACAGCTTTTTCTCTGCATCAGAACAGCGTAGAGACATGGGGATGGTCTCTTTTGACTCATTTAACTTGCTGTAACATGTTGTGACCCATGTTTTGCCACTGCAAACATCACATACATGTCTTTCAGTGCTCTAATGTTCCATGATTGTCAATAACAGAAGGACGATTGCAGTAGACAAGAACATAGATTATTTTTGTTGATTACTTTTGCGTTTTTTTCATCTGAAATCATAAGGTTTCCCTAGGTTCTTTAGTCTGCTTATCCAAACGCAACTTTACATCCTTCTGTGCCCTTTTCGGCTTGACCCCGGTATTGCTGCTTGCAGCTATATTTAGGGGTCAAGCCCCGAAGGGGCGTAGAACCCTATTGTATTTGTTAGTTTTCTTAATTTTATTATTAGGGGTCAAGCCCAGAATGGGCGAAGACCCCTATTGTATCTGTTAGTTTTCTTATTATAATTATTAGTTATTCTTCTTCCGTTTCTTCTTCCGCCATTGCGGTCTATGGCAGCCCATAGAACCGTACGTAGGAAAGTTATGAAATTTGGCACCCTGATAAAGGACAGTCCAATGTGTCTCCACAGCAAATTTGGAGTCTCTATCTCCAACCCTCTAGCGCCACCAACAGTCCAAAGTTGCACTTACATTTTCACTTATAACTTCTGACCCGTAAGTCCTAGAAACGAAATTCTTGTTTCCTCTGATTCCTTGGCTCAAGCCGATTCGACTGGACCCTATGACATCATTTTCCGTCATGAAAATTTTTCTGCCATTTTGAATTATTCGTAAAACCTACTTTTGCGAACTCGTCCTAGAGCTTTTGCCCGATTGCCAAGAAAATCGGTATGTAGCATCTACAGACACTCACGGCAAAAAGTTATCAAAAGAATTTTGATAAACCAATCCGTTGTTGTATAGCGCGTCAACGAATTTTAGGTAGAGCGCAAAAAAACAGATTTTAGGCTGTATCTTCGCCAAACTTAGGCCTATTGACACGAAACTTGGTAATTGAGATGCCAGTCAGGAACTGAGTGTGCATGCACCGTTTCGTCGCAGCACCACCTAGTGGTCAGACATATGCTTTACATGCCTATAACTTTGGCTCCGATTGACGTATTTTCACGGGACTTGTTTCTTTGGAGTTCTGAATAGTTGCCGAGTCCAACGATACCAAACATGCCAGAATTCGCCTTACGGTTAACCCTGCGCAGCAAAATAGCGCTTAAAAAACACGCGTGAATATCTCCGCGAGCGTTTTTCCGATCGACTCGAAAATACCATAGGAAGAAACTAACCTTACCTTCTGAACAAAAAGTTCTATTGGCGTTATATTAAAATTTTCATCAGAAATGGCCGAAAATTGCAAAAAACGAAAAATTACCTTCAAATTTTGTGTTTTTTAGACATAAATGGTTGTAACTTCGTAACGAAAACATATTTTTTCACCAGATTTGATACGCTGATGCATGAGCCCATTCTGAGGCTACACAAAAAAAATTGTGTGCTTGCACCACTAGATGGCCTTATAATTGAACAAAACCTTTGATAACAAGCCAGCCTTATGGTCATACAACTGTTTCTTAACTAAACTAAAGTGTATTGTCATAAAACTAGCTAGATGTAACACAATCATGACCTGATGTTGCATGCACAATTTTTTCATTGTGCCACCTACTGGTTTTGACATAGAATATGGTATTTTTGCCTAAAACTACTGCAACAACACATCTAAAACCATGAGTCTTCATGGATTATTCCTTTCAAGGATTGAACTATAATCACTGGTGAATGTCCATTTACTCTCTAGCAACCAATGAGAATACCTTATTAACCATTTTTGCAAAAGCTTTTTCTCTGCATCAGAACATCAGAGAGACATGGCGATGGTCTCTTTTCACTCATTTAAGTTGTTGTAACATGTTGTGACACGTTTTGTCACTGCAAACACCACTCACATGTTTTTCAGTGATCTAATGTTCCATGATTGTCAATAACAGAAGGACGATTGCAGTAGACAAGAACATAGATTATTTTTGTTGATTACTTTTGCGTTTTTTCATCTGAAATCATTAGGTTTACATAGGTTCTTTAGTCTGCTTATCCAAACTCAACTTTACTTCATTCTGTGCCCTTTTTGGCTTGACCCCGGTAATTGCTGCTTGCAGCTATATTTATTAGTTATTAGGGGTCAAGCCCAGAATGGGCGAAGACCCCTATTGTATCTGTTAGTTTTCTTATTATTATTTATTCTTATTTATTATTCTTCCTGTCACCTTGCGGTCTATGGCAGCCCATAGAACCGTACGTAGGAAAGTTATGAAATTTGGCACACTGATAGAGGACAGTCCAAATAATATCCACAGCAAATTTGGAGTCTCTATCTCAAACCCCCTAGCGCCACCAACAGTCCAAAGTTGCACTTACATTTTTGCTTATAACTTCTGACCCGTACGTCCTAGAAATTAAATTCTTGTTTCCTCTGATTCCTTGGCTCAAGACGATTCGAATGGACCCTATGACGTCATTTTCCGTCATGAAAATTTTCCCGCCATTTTTAAATATTCATAAAACCTACTTTTGCGAACTCGTCCTAGAGCTTTTGCCGGATTGCCTTTAAAATCGGTATGCACCATCTAGAGACACTCAAGGCAAAAAGTTATTAAAAGAATTTGGATAAACCAATCCGTTGTCATATAGCGCGTCAACGAATTTTACGTAGAGCGCTAAAAAACGGATTTAAGGCTGTATCTTCGCCAAACTTACGCCTATTGACACGATACTTTGTATTTGTGATACCAGTCAGGAACTAAGGGTGCATGCAGAGTTTCGTCACAGCGCCACCTAGTGGTCAGACATATGTTTTACACGCCTATAACTTTGGCTCCGATTGACGTATTTTCACGGGACTTGTTTCCTTGGAGTTTTGAATAGTTGCCGAGTCCAACGATACCAAACATGCCAGAATTCGCCCTACAGTTAACCCTGCCCAGCAAAATAGCGCTTAAATAACACGCGTGAATATCTCCGCGAGCATTTTTCCGATCGACTCGAAAACACCATAGGAAGAAACTAACCTTACCTTCTGAACAAAAAGTTCTATTGACGTTATATTAAAATTTTCATCAGAAATGGCCGAAAATTGCAAAAAACGAAAAATTACCTTCAAATTTTGTGTTTTTTACACATAAATGGTTGTAACTTCGTAACGAAAATATATTTTTTCACCAGATTTGATACGCTGATGCATGAGCACATTCCGAGGCCACACAAAAAAGTTGTATGCTTGCACCACTAGTTGGCGTTATAATTTAACAAAATCTTTAATATCAAGCCAGCCCTATGGTCATACAACTGTTTCTTCACTAAACTAAAGTATATAGTCGTAAAACTAGCTAGATGTAACACAATCATGACCTGATGTTGCATGCACAATTTTGTCATTGCGCCACCTAGTGGTTTTGAAATATAATATGGTATTTTTGCCTAAAACTACTGCAACAACACAGCTAAAACCATGAGTCATCATGGATTAATCCTTTCATGGCTTTGACATGGCTTTGCCAATTCATTCCCTAGCAACCATTGAGAAAACCTTATCAACCGTTTTTTGCAAGAGCTATATCTCTGCATCAGAACATCATAGAGACACGGGGTGGTCTCTTTTGACTCAATAAACTTGCTGTAACATGATGTGACCTACGTTTTACCACTGCAAACACCACTCACATGTCCTTCAGTGCTCTAATGTTCCATGATTGTCAATAACAGAAGGACGATTGCAGTAGACAGGAACTTAGATTATTTTTGTTGATAACTTTTTGTTTTTTTCATCTAAAATTAGTAGGTTTACCTAGATTCTTCAATCTGCTTATCCAATCTTATTTTACATCCTTGTGTGCCCTTTTTGGCTTGACCCCGGCATTGCTGCTTGCAGCTATATTTCTTCTTCCGTTTCTTCTTCCGCCATTGCGGTCTATGGCAGCCCATAGAACCGTACGTAGGAAAGTTATGAAATTTGGCACACTGATAAAGGACAGTCCAATGTGTCTCCACAGCAAATTTGGAGTCTCTATCTCCAACCCTCTAGCGCCACCAACAGTCCAAAGTTGCACTTACGTTTTCAATTATAACTTCTGACCCGTAAGTCCTAGAAACGAAATTCGTGATTCCTCTGATTCCTTGGCTCAAGACGATTCGACTGGACCCTATGACATCATTTTCCGTCATGAAAATTTTTCCGCCATTTTGAATTATTCGTAAAACCTACTTTTGCGAACTCGTCCTAGAGCTTTTGCCCGATTGCCAAGAAAATCGGTATGTAGCATCTACAGACACTCACGGCAAAAAGTTATCAAAAGAATTTTGATAAACCAATCCGTTGTCGTATAGCGCCTCAACAAATTTTAGGTAGAGCGCAAAAAAACAGATTTTAGGCTGTATCTTCGCCAAACTTAGGCCTATTGACACGAAACTTGGTAATTGAGATGCCAGTCAGGAACTGAGTGTGCATGCACCGTTTCGTCGCAGCGCCACCTAGTGGTCAGTTTTATGCTTTACATGCCTATAACTTTGGACATGATCGACGTTTTTTCACGGGACTTGTTTCATTGAAGTCCTGAATAGTTGCCGAGTCCAACGATACCAAACATGCCAGATTTCGCCGTACGGTTAGCCCTGCGCAGCAAAACAGCACTTAAAAAACACATGCGAATATCTCCGCGAGCGTAATTCCGATCGACTCGAAAACACCATAGGAAGAAACTAACCTTACCTTCTGAACAAAAAGTTCTATTGGGGTTATATTAAAATTTTCATCAGAAATGGCCGAAAAATGCAAAAAACGAAAAATTATCTTTACATTTTGTATTTTTTACACATAAATGTTTATAACTTCGCAACGAAAAGAGATTTTTTCACCATATTTGATACGCTGATGTATGAGTACATTCTGAGGCTACACAAAAAAAATTGTATGCTTGCACCACTAGTTGGCCTCATAATTGAACAAAACCTTTGAAATCAAGCCACCCTATGGTCATACAACTGTTTCTTCACTAAACTAAAGTGTATAGTCATAAAACTAGCTAGATGTAACACAGTTATGACCTGATGTTGCATGCACAACTTTGTCATTGCGCCACCTAGTGGTTTTGAGATAGAAATATGGTATTTTTGCCTAAAACTACTGCAACAACACATCTAAAACCATGAGTCATCATGGATTATTCCTTTCATGGCTTTGACTATGATCACTGGATGTTGCCAATTCACTCCCTAGCAACCATTGAGAATGCCTCATCAACCGTTTTTGCAAAAGCTATATCTCTGCATCAGAACATTGTAGAGACACGGGGATGGTCTCTTTTGACTAATTAAACTTGTTGTAACATGATGTGACCCATGTTTTGCCACTGCAAACACCACTTACATGTCCTTCAGTTCTCTAATGTTCCATGATTGTCAATAACAGAAGGACGATTGCAGTATACAAGAACTTAGATTATTTTTGTTGGTAACTTTTTTGTTTTTTCATCTAAAATTATTAGGTCTACCTAGGTTCTTCAATCTGCTTATCCAATCTCAATTTTACATCCTTTTGTGCCCTTTTCGGCTTGACCCCGGCATTGCTGCTTGCAGCTATATTTATTATTAGTTATTCTTCTTCCGCCATTGCGGTCTATGGCAGCCCATAGAACCGTACGTAGGAAAGTTATGAAATTTGGCACACTGATAAACGACAGTCCAATGTGTCCCCACAGCAAATTTGGAGTCTCTATATCTAACCCACTAGCGCCACCAACAGTCCAAAATTGCACTTATGTTTTTGCCTATAACTTCTTATCCGTAAGCCCTAGAAACAAAATTCATGCTTCCTCTGATTCCTTGGCTCAAGACGATTCGATTGGACCCTATGACGTCATTTTCCGTCAAGAAAAATTCCCCGCCATTTTGTATTATTCGTAAAACCTACTTTTTCGAACTCGTCCTAGAGCTTTTGTCCGATTGCCACGAAAATTGGTATGTATCATCTTGAGACACTCATGGCAGAAAGTTATCAAAAGAATTTCGATACAGCAATCCGTTGTCGAATACCGCCTTAACGAAGTTTACGTAGAGCGCAAAAAAACAGATTTTAGGCTGTATCTTTGTCAAACTTAGGCCTATTGACACGACACTTGGTACTTGTGATGCCAGTCAGGAACTGAAGGAGCATGCACAGTTTCGTTGCAGCGCCACCTAGTGGCCAGAGAAATGTTTTATATGCCTATAACTTTGGCTCCGATTGACGTATTTTCACGGGACTGGTTTCCTTGGAGTTCTGAATAGTTGCCGAGTCCAACGATACCAAACATGCCAGAATTCGCCTTACGGTTAACCCTGCGCAGCAAAATAGCGCTTAAAAAACACGCGTGAATATCTCCGCGAGCGTTTTTCCGATCGACTCGAAAACACCATAGCAAGAAACTAACCTTACCTTCTGAACAAAAAGTTCTATTAGCGTTATATTAAAATTTTCATCAGAAATGGCCGAAAAATGCAAAAAACGAAAAATTACCTTCAAATTTTGTGTTTTTTACACATAAATGGTTATAACTCTGCAACAAAATAAGATTTTTACACCAGATTTGATACACTGATGTATGAGCACATTCTGAGGCCACACAAAAAAAATTGTATGCTTGCACCACTAGATGGCCTTATGATTGAACAAAACCTTTGATAACAAGCCAGCCTTATGGTCATACAACTGTTTCTTAACTAAACTAAAGTGTATTGTCATAAAACTAGCTAGATGTAACATAATCATGACCTGATGTTGCATGCACAATTTTTTCATTGCGCCACCTACTGGTTTTGAGATAGAAAATTTTATTTTTGCCCAAAACTACTGCAACAACACATCTAAAATCATGAGTCATCATGGATTATTCCTTTCATGGCTTTGACTATAATCTCTGGTGGTTGCCAATTCACTCCCTAGCAACCATTGAGAATACCTTATCAACCGTTTTTTCAAGAGCTTTTTCTCTGCATCAGAACATCGTAGAGACACGGGGATGGTCGCTTTTGACTGATTAAACTTGCTGTAACATGATGTGACCTACGTTTTACCACTGCAAACACCACTCACATGTCCTTCAGTGCTCTAATGTTCCATGATTGTCAACAACAGAAGGACGATTGCAGTTGACAAGAACTTAGATTATTTTTGTTGATAACTTTTTTGTTTTTTTCATCTAAAATTATTAGGTTTACCTAAGTTCTTCAATCTGCTTATCCAACCTCAATTTTACATCCTTTTGTGCCCTTTTCGGCTTGACCCCGGCATTGCTGCTTGCAGCTATATTTATTAGGGGTCAAGCCCCGAAGGGGCGTAGAACCCTATTGTATTTGTTAGTTTTCTTATAACAATTATTATTATTATTAGTTATTCTTCTTCTTCCGCCATTGCGGTCTATGGCAGCCCATAGAACCGTACGTAGGAAAGTTATGAAATTTGGCACACTGATAAAGGACAGTCCAATGTGTCCCCATAGCAAATTTGGAGTCTCTATGTCTAACCCGCTAGCGCCACCAACAGTCCAAAATTGCACTTATGTTTTTGCTTATAAATTCTGATCCCTAAGCCCTATAAACAAAATTCTTTCTTCTTCTGATTCCTTGGCTCAATGCGATTCGATTGGACCATATGTCGTCATTTTACGTCATGAAAATTTTTCCGCCATTTTAAATTATTCGTAAAACCTACTATTTCGAACTCGTCCTAGAGCTTTTGTCCGATTGCCACGAAAATTGGTATGTATCATCTTGAGACACTCATGGCAAAAAGTTATCAAAAGAATTTTGATACAGAAATCCGTTGTCGTATACCGCCTTAACGAATTTAACGTAGAGCACAAAAAAACAGATTTTAGGCTGTATCTTCGTGAAACTTAGCCCTATTGACACGACACTTGATACTTGTGATGTCAGTCAGGAGCTGAGGGTGCATGCACAGTTTCGTCGCAGCGCCACCTAGTGGCCAGACCAATGCTTTACATGCCTATAACTTTGGCCCCGATTGACATATTTTCACGGGACTTGTTTCTTTGGAGTTCTGGGTAGTTGCCGAGTCCAACGATACCAAACATGCAAGAATCCGCCTTACGGTTAACCCTGCGCAGCAAAATAGCGCTTAAAAAACATGCGTGAATATCTCCGCGAACGTTTTTCCGATCGACTCGAAAACACCATAGGAAGAAACTAACCTTACCTTCTGAACAAAAAGTTCTATTGGCGTTATATTAAAATTTTCATTAGAAATTGCCGAAAATTGCAAAAAACGAAAAAGTAACTTCAAATTTTGTGTTTTTTACACATAAATGGTTGTAACTTCGTAACGAAAAGAGATTTTTTCACCAGATTTGATACGCTGATGTATGAGCACATTCTGAGGCCACAAAAAAATTGTATGCTTTCACCACTAGATGGCCTTATAATTGAACAAAACCTTTGATAACAAGCCAGCCCTATGGTCATACAACTGTTTCTTAACTAAACTAAAGTGTATAGACATAATAGTAGCTAGATGTAACACAATCATGACCTGATTTTGCATGCGCAATTTTGTCATTTTGCCACCTACTGGTTTTGAGATAGAATATGGTATTTTTGCCTAAAACTACTGCAACAACACATCTAAAACCAGGAGTCATCATGGATTATTCCTTTCATGGCTTTGACTATAATCACTGGTGATTGCCAATTGACCCCCTAGCAACCATTGAGAACACCTTATCAACCGTTTTTGCAAAAGCTATATCTCTGCATCAGAACATCATAGAGACATGGGGGTGGTTTCTTTTGACTCAATAAACTTGCTGTAACATGATGTGACCTACGTTTTACCACTGCAAACACCACTCACATGTCCTTCAGTGCTCTAATGTTCCATGATTGTCAATAACAGAAGGACGATTGCAGTAGACAAGAACTTAGATTATTGTTGTTGATAACTTTTTTGTTTTTTCATCTAAAATTATTAGGTTTACCTAGGTTCTTCAATCTGCTTATCCGATCTCAATTTTACATCCTTTGTGCCCTTTTCGGCTTGACCCCGGCATTGCTGCTTGCAGCTATATTTATTCTTCTTCTTCTTCCGCCATTGCGGTCTATGGCAGCCCATAGAACCGTACGTAGGAAAGTTATGAAATTTGGCACACTGATAGAGGACAGTCCAATGTGTCCCCACAGCAAATTTGGAGTCTCTATGTCTAACCCGCTAGCGCCACCAACAGTCCAAAGTTGCACTTATGTTTTTGCTTATAACTTCTGATCCGTAAGCCCTAGAAACAAAATTATTGCTTTCTCTTATTCATTGGCTCAAGACGATTCGATTGGACCCTATGGCGTCTTTTTTCGACATGAAAATTTTCCGCCATTTTGAATTATTCGTAAAACCTACTTTTTCGAACTCGTCCTAGAGCTTTTGTCCAATTGCCACGAAAATTGGTATGTATCATCTTGAGACACTTAAGGCAAAAAGTTATCAAAAGAATTTCGATACACCAATCCGTTGTCGTATACCGCCTTAACGAATTTTACGTAGAGCGCAAAAAAACAGATTTTAGGCTGTATCTTCGTCAAACTTAGGCCTATTGACACGACACTTGGTACTTGAGATGCCAGTCAGGAACCGAGGGTGCATGCATAGTTTCGTTGCAGCGCCACCTAGTGGCTAGACAAATGTTTTATACGCCAATAACTTTGGCTGTGAGCAAAGTTTTTTCACAGGACTTATTTTCTTGGAGTTTTGAATAGTTGCCGAGTCCAACGATACCAAACATGCCAGAATTCGCCTTACGATTAACCCTGCGCAGCAAAATAGCGCTTAAAAAACACGCGTGAATATCTCCGCGAACGTTTTTCCGATCGACTCGAAAACACCATAGAAAGAAACTAACCTTACCTTCTGAACAAAAAGTTCTATTGGTGTTATATTAAAATTTTCATCAGAAATAGCCGAAAATTGCAAAAAACGAAAAATTACCTTCAAATTTTGTGTTTTTTACACATAAATGGTTGTAACTTCGTAACGAAAAGAGATTTTTTCACCAGATTTAATACGCTGATGCATGAGCACATTCTGAGGCTACACAAAAAAATTGTATGCTTGCACCACTAGATGGCCTTATAATTGAACAAAACCTTTGATAACAAGCCAGCCCTATGGTCATACAACTGTTTCTTCACTAAACTAAAGTGTATAGACATAAAACTAGCTAGATGTAAAACAATCATAACCTGATGTTGCATGCACAATTTTGTCATTGCGCGACCTACTGGTTTTGAGATAGAATATGGTATTTTTGCCTAAAACTATTGCAACAACACATCTAAAACCACGAGTCATCATGGATTATTCCTTTCATGGCTTTGACTATAATCACTGGTGTTTGCCAATTCACTCCCCAGCAACCATTGAGAATACCTTATCAACCGTTTTTGCAAAAGCTATATCTCTGCATCAGAACATCGTAGAGACACGGGGATGGTCTCGTTTGATTAATTAAACTTGTTGTAACATGATGTGACCCATGTTTTGCAACTGCAAACACCACGCACATGCCCTTCAGTGCTCTAATGTTCCATGATTGTCAATAACAGAAGGACGATTGCAGTAGTCAAGAACTTAAATTATTTTTGTTGATTACTTTTTTGTTTTTTCATCTAAAATTATTAGGTTTACCTAGGTTCTTCAATCTGCTTATCCAATCTCAATTTTACATCCTTTTGTGCCCTTTTCGGCTTGACCCCGGCATTGCTGCTTGCAGCTATATTTATTATATATTATTATTCTTCTTGTTCTTCCGCCATTGAACTCAATGGCAGCCCATAGAACCGTACATAGGAAAGTTATGAAATTTGGCACACATGTAGAGGACAGTCTCAGAAGTTACTATAGCAACATTAGTGTGTCTGACTCAAATCCTCTAGCGCCACCAACAGTCCAAATATGCACTTATGTTCATGCTCACAACTTCTGACCCGTGAGGCCTAGAAACTAAATTCTTGTTTCCCCTGAATCCTTGGCTCATGATGATTCAAATGCACACATTGATGTCATTTGTGTCATGCACATCTTTCCGCCATTTTGAATTTTTCGTAAAACCTACTTTTTCGAACTCCTCCTAGACCGTTTGTCTGATTTGCATGTCCTTTGGTATGTAGCATCTAGAGACACCCATGACAAAAAGTTATCAAAAGCATTTTGATAGACCAATGCGTTCTCATATAAATTGACAACATATATGGCGGCGAGCACGCCAAAACGGACGTGAGGCCTTATCTTCGCAAAACTTTATTGTATCGACACGAAACTTGGTATATGTCATAACAGTCATGACCTGAGGGTGCCTGCAACGTTTCGTCACAGCGCCACCTAGTGGTCACGAGATTCGAAAAATGCCTATTTTCGCTTATAACTACTTCAAACTTCAGTCTAAAATCATGAAGGTGGTCTTGTTAGATTCCTTGAGGCATGCCGAGTCAAACGATACCAAACGGTTTTCGGTCGGCCATTTTGGGTGTCGACCATTTTGAATTTTCTCATTAAGTTCAATATTTCACAAACAGAATGGCGTATCGCTACGAAATTTGGCCATGGTTCATCAGTGACATGTTTTGAGCGCACTTATAAATCTTTAGGACGGCGCCACCTAGTGGTCAGGATATGTAAAAACAATTTTTTAAATCTTTATATCATTTGATTAAATTGCCACTATGACATAAGACTTCACTCTATTGATTCCTTGGCTCATGCTGAGTCCGACTGTACCAAATATGTCTGAGTCAAACCTACTTCCTGTCGGCCATTTTGAATTATATTGAACACCTACTTTTTCGAACTCCTCCTAGAGCACTTGTGTGATTGGCTTGATTTTTGGTATGCACCATCTAGAGACACTCTAGACAAAAAGTTATCAAAAGATTTTCGGTAGACCTATCCGTTGTCGTATAACGTATCAAAGAGTGCGAGGGCGAGCACGCCAAAATGTGTTTGAGCCTGTATCTTCGCAAAACTTTTGCGTATTAATATGAGACTTGGGATATGTCATAACGGTGATGACCTGAGGGTGCATGCACCATTTCGTCACACTGCCCCCTACTGGTCACGAGATATAAAAAATGTTTATTTTTGCTTATAACTACTGCAAATGTGAATGTAAAATTATGAAACTGTCTTTTTAGATTTCGTGAGGCATGCCGAGTCAAACGATACCAAATGGTTTTTGGTCGGCCATTTTGTGTGTCGGCCATTTTGAATTTTTTCTTTAAGTTCAAGTATTTCAGAAACGCAATTGCTTATTGTTATGAAACTTGGTATGGTTCATCAGCAACATGTTCTGGGAGGACTTGTAAACTTTTCGGTGCCCCCTAGTGGTCAAGAGATTTGAAGCTATATCTCTGCATCTCTTTATCGTATTTACACCAAATTTGGTGGGTGTCATCACAATCAAGGCCTGAGTCACAATTTATTCTTTGGTCAGTGCCCCCTAGTGGTCCAGTCATTTAAGGCTATATCTTCGTATCGCTTTATCGTATTTACACTAAATATGGTATGTGTCATCACAGTCATGACCTGAGGCACCATCTATTGTTTCGGCACAACGCCACCTAGTGGTCTCAAGATACGAAAAAATTGCTATTTTTTCCCTAAAACTAATGCAAACTTAGATCTTAAATCATGACAGTCATCACGTATGAATCATTTTTTGCCATGTTTGGCTTGACCCCGGTATCGCTGCTTGCAGCTATATTTAGGGGTCAAGCCCCGAAGGGGCGTAGAACCCTATTGTATTTGTTAGTTTTCTTTTTATAATAATTATTATTATTAGTTATTCTTCTTCCGCCATTGCGGTCTATGGCAGCCCATAGAACCGTACGTAGGAAAGTTATGAAATTTGGCACACTGATAAAGGACAGTACAATGTGTCCCCACAGCAAATTTGGAGTCTCTATGTCTAACCCGCTAGCGCCACCAACAGTCCAAAGTTGCACTTATGTTTTTGCTTATAACTTCTGACCCGTAAGTCCTAGAATCGAAATTCTTGTTTCCTCTGATTCCTTGGCTCAAGACGATTCGAATGGACCCTATGTCGTCATTTTCCGTCATGAAAAAATTTCCGCCATTTGAATTATTCGTGAAACCTACTTTTGCGAACTCGTCCTAGAGCTTTTGCCCGATTGCCACGAAAATTGGTATGTATCATCTTGAGACAGTCATGGCAAAAAGTTATCAAAAGAATTTCGATACAGCAATCCGTTGTCGTATACCACCTTAACGAAGTTTACGTAGAGCGCAAAAAAACTGATTTTAGGCTGTATCTTCGTTAAACTTAGGACTATTGACACGATACTTGGTACTTGTGATGCCAGTCAGGAACTGAGGGTGCATGCACAGTTTCGTTGCAGCGCCACCTAGTGGCCAGACGAATGTTTTATACGCCTATAACTTTGGCTGTGAGCAACTTTTTTTCACGGGACTTATTTTCTTGGAGTTATGAATAGTTGCCGAGTCCAACGATACCAAACATGCCAGAATTCGCCTTACGGTTAACCCTGTGCAGCAAAATAGCGCTTAAAAAACACGCGTGAATATCTCCGCGAGTGTTTTTCCGATCGACTCGAAAACACCATAGGAAGAAACTAACCTTACCTTCTGAACAAAAAGTTCTATTGGCGTTATATTAAAATTTTCATCAGAAATGGCCGAAAATTGCAAAAAACAAAAAATTACCTTTAAATTTTGTGTTTTTTATACATAAATGGTTGTAACTTTGTGATGAAAAGAGATTTTTTCACCAGATTTGATACGCTGATGTATGAGCACAGTCTGAGGCCACACAAAAATAATTGTATGCTTTCACCACTAGATGGCCTTAAAATTGAACAAAACCTTTGATAACAAGCCAGCCTTATGGTCATACAACTGTTTCTTAACTAAACTAAAGTGTATAGTCATTAAACTAGCTAGATGTAACACAATCATGACCTAATGTTGCATGCACAATTTTGTCATTGCGCCACCTACTGGTTTTTAGATAGAATATGGTATTTTTGCCTAAAACTACTGCAACAACACATCTAAAACCATGAGTCATCATGGATTATTCCTTTCATAGCTTTGACTATAATCACTGGTGGTTGCCAATTCACTCCCCTTCAACCATTGAGAATACCTTATCAACCGTTTTTGCAAAAACTATATCTCTGCATCAGAACATCGTAGAGACACGGGGATAGTCTCTTTTGACTAGTTAAACTTGTTGTAACATGATGTGACCCATGTTTTGCCACTGCAAACACCACTGACATGTCTTTCAGTGCTCTAATGTTCCATGATTGTCAATAACAGAAGGACGATTGCAGTAGACAAGAACTTAGATTATTTTTGTTGATAACTTTTTTGTTTTTTCATCTAAAATTATTAGGTTTACCTAGAATCTTCAATCTGCTTATCCAATCTCAATTTTACATCCTTTTTTGCCCTTTTCGGCTTGACCCCGGCATTGCTGCTTGCAGCTATATTTAGGGGTCAAGCCCCGAAGGGGCGTAGAACCCTATTGTATTTGTTAGTTTTCTTAATTTTATTATTATTATTAGTTATTCTTCTTCCGCCATTGCGGTCTATGGCAGCCCATAGAACCGTACGTAGGAAAGTTATGAAATTTGGCACACTGATAAACGACAGTCCAATGTGTCCCCACAGCAAATTTGGAGTCTCTATATCTAACCCACTAGCGCCACCAACAGTCCAAAATTGCACTTATGTTTTTGCCTATAACTTCTGACCCGTACGTCCTAGAAATTAAATTCTTGTTTCCTCTGATTCCTTGGCTCAAGACGATTCGATTGGACCCTATGACGTCATTTTCCGTCATGAAAATTTTCCCGCCATTTTTAAATATTCATAAAACCTACTTTTGCGAACTCGTCCTAGAGCTTTTGCCGGATTGCCTTGAAAATCGGTATGCACCATCTAGAGACACTCAAGGCAAAAAGTTATTAAAAGAATTTTGATAAACCAATCCGTTGTCGTATAGCGCGTCAACAAATTTTACGTAGAGCTCAAAAAAACGGATTTGAGGCTGTATCTTCGCCAAACTTAAGCCTATTGACACGATACTTTGTATTTGTGATGCCAGTCAGGAACTAAGGGTGCATGCAGAGTTTCGTCACAGCGCCACCTAGTGGTCAGACTTATGTTTTACATGCCTATAACTTTGGCTCCGATTGACATATTTTCACAGGACTTGTTTCCTTTGAGTTCTAAATAGTTGCCGAGTCCAACGATACCAAACATACCCGAATTCGCCTTACGGTTAACCCTGCGCAGCAAAATAGCACTTAAGAAACACGCGTAAATATCTCCGCGAACGTTTTTCCGATCGACTCGAAAACACCATAGGAAGAAACTAACCTTACCTTCTGAACAAAAAGTTCTATTGGCGTTATATTAAAATTTTCATCAGAAATGGCCGAAAATTGCAAAAAACGAAAAATTACCTTCAAATTTTGTGTTTTTTACACATAAATGGTTATAACTTCGCAACGAAAAGAGATTTTTTCACCAGATTTGATACGATGATGCATGAGCACATTCTGAGGCTACACAAAAAAAATTGTATGCTTGCACCACTTGATGGCCTTATAATTGAACAAAACCTTTGATAACAAGCCAGCCTTATGGTCATACAACTGTTTCTTAACTAAACTAAAGTGTATATTCATAAAACTAGCTAGATGTAACACAATCATGACCTGATGTTGCATGCACAATTTTGTCATTGTGCCACCTACTGGTTTTGAGATGGAATATGGTATTTTTGCCTAAAACTACTGCAACAACACATCTAAAACCATGAGTCATCATGGATTATTCCTTTCATGGCTTTGACTATAATCACCGGTGGTTGCCAATTCACTCCCTAGCAACCAATGCGAATACCTCATCAACCGTTTTTGAAAGAGCTATATCTCTGCATCAGAACATCGTAGAGACACGGTGGTGGTCTCTTTTAACTTATTAAACTTGTTGTAACATGATGTGACCCATGTTTTGCCACTGCAAACACCACTCACATGTCTTTCAGTGCTCTAATGTTCCATGATTGTCAATAACAAAAGGACGATTGCAGTAGACAAGAACATAGATTATTTTTGTTGATAACTTTTTTTTTTCATCTAAAATTATTAGGTTTACCTAGGTTCTTCAATCTGCTATTCCAATCTCAATTTTACATCCTTTTGTGCCCTTTTCGGCTTGACCCCGGTATTGCTGCTTGCAGCTATATTTAGGGGTCAAGCCCCGAAGGGGCGAAGACCCCTATTGTATCCGTTAGTTTTCTTTTTATTATTATTATTATTAGTTATTCTTCTTCCGCCATTGCGGTCTATGGCAGCCCATAGAACCGTACGTAGGAAAGTTATGAAATTTGGCACACTGATAAAGGACACTCCAATGTGTCCCCACAGCAAATTTGGAGTCTCTATGTCTAACCCGCTAGCGCCACCAACAGTCCAAATTTGCACTTATGTTTTTGCTTATAACTTCTGATCCGTAAGTCCTAGAAACGAAATTCTTGCTTCCTCTGATTCCTTGGCTCAAGACGATTCGAATGGACCCTATGATGTTATTTTCCGTCATGTACATTTTCCCGCCATTTTGAATTAATCAAAAAACCTACTTTTTCGAACTCGTCCTAGAGCTTTTCTCCGATTGCCACGAAAATTGGAATGTATCATCTTGAGACACTCATGGCAAAAAGTTATCAAAAGAATTTCGATACAGCAATCCGTTGTCGTATACCACCTTAACGAAGTTTACGTAGAGCGCAAAAAAACAGATTTTAGGCTGTATCTTCGTCAAACTTAGGCCTATTGACACGACACTTGGTACTTGTGATGCCAGTCAGGAACTGAGGGTGCATGCACAGTTTCTTCGCAGCGCCACCTAGTGGTCAGACTTATGCTTTACATGCCTATAACTTTGGCTCCGATCAACGTTTTTTCACGGGACTTGTTTCTTTGGAGCTCTGAATAGTTGCCGAGTCCAAAGATACCAAACATGCCAGAATTCGCCTTACGGTTAACCCTGCGCAGCAAAACAGCACTTAAAAAACACGCGTGAATATCTCCGCGAGCGTTTTTCCGATCGACTCGAAAACACCATAGGAAGAAACTAACCTTACCTTCTGAACAAAAAGTTCTATTGGCGTTATATTAAAATTTTCATCAGAAATGGCCGAAAATTGCAAAAAACGAAAAATTACATTCAAATTTTGTGTTTTTTACACATAAATGGTTGTAACTTCGTAACGAAAATATATTTTTTCACCAGATTTGATACGCTGATGCATGAGCACATTCTGAGGCTACCCAAAAAAAATTGTATGCTTTCACCACTAGATGGCCTTATAATTGAACAAAACCTTTGATAACAAGCCAGCCCTATGGTCATACAACTGTTTCTTAACTAAACTAAAGTGTATTGTCTTAAAACTAGCTAGATGTAACACAATCATGACCTGATGTTGCATGCACAATTTTTTAATTGCGCCACCTACTGGTTTTGAGATAGAATATGGTATTTTTGCCTAAAAACTACTGCAACAACACATCTAAAACCATGAGTCGTCATGGATTATTCCTTTCATGGCTTTGACTATAATCACTGGTGGTTGCCAATTCACTCCCTAGCAACCATTGAGAATACCTTATCAACCGTTTTTGCAAGAGCTATATCTCTGCATCAGAACATCGTAGAGACACGGTGATGGTCTCTTTTGACTAATTCAACTTGCTGTAACATGATGTGACCCATGTTTTGCCACTGCAAACACCACTCACATGTCCTTCAGTGCTCTAATGTTCCATGATTGTCAATAACAGAAGGACGATTGCAGTAGACAAGAACTTAGATTATTTTTGTTGATTACTTTTTTGTTTTTTCATCTAAAATTATTAGGTTTACCTAGGTTCTTCAAACTGCTTATCCAATCTCAATTTTACATCCTTTTGTGCCCTTTTCGGCTTGACCCCGGCATTGCTGCTTGCAGCTATATTTATTAGTTATTCTTCTTCCGCCATTGCGGTCTATGGCAGCCCATAGAACCGTACGTAGGAAAGTTATGAAATTTGGCACACTGATAAACGACAGTCCAATGTGTCCCCACAGCAAATTTGGAGTCTCTATATCTAACCCACTAGCGCCACCAACAGTCCAAAATTGCACTTATGTTTTTGCCTATAACTTCTGACCCGTACGTCCTAGAAATTAAATTCTTGTTTCCTCTGATTCCTTGGCTCAAGACGATTCGATTGGACCCTATGACGTCATTTTCCGTCATGAAAATTTTCCCGCCATTTTTAAATATTCATAAAACCTACTTTTGCGAACTCGTCCTAGAGCTTTTGCCGGATTGCCTTGAAAATCGGTATGCACCATCTAGAGACACTCAAGGCAAAAAGTTATTAAAAGAATTTTGATAAACCAATCCGTTGTCGTATAGCGCGTCAACAAATTTTACGTAGAGCTCAAAAAAACGGATTTGAGGCTGTATCTTCGCCAAACTTAAGCCTATTGACACGATACTTTGTATTTGTGATGCCAGTCAGGAACTAAGGGTGCATGCAGAGTTTCGTCACAGCGCCACCTAGTGGTCAGACTTATGTTTTACATGCCTATAACTTTGGCTCCGATTGACATTTTTTCACAGGACTTGTTTCCTTTGAGTTCTAAATAGTTGCCGAGTCCAACGATACCAAACATACCCGAATTCGCCTTACGGTTAACCCTGCGCAGCAAAATAGCACTTAAGAAACACGCGTAAATATCTCCGCGAACGTTTTTCCGATCGACTCGAAAACACCATAGGAAGAAACTAACCTTACCTTCTGAACAAAAAGTTCTATTGGCGTTATATTAAAATTTTCATCAGAAATGGCCGAAAATTGCAAAAAACGAAAAATTACCTTCAAATTTTGTGTTTTTTACACATAAATGGTTGTAACTTTGTAACGAAAAGAGATTTTTTCACCAGATTTGATACGATGATGCATGAGCACATTCTGAGGCCACACAAAAAAAATTGTATGCTTGCACCACTAGATGGCCTTATAATTGAACAAAACCTTTGATAACAAGCCAGCCCTATGGTCATACAACTGTTTCTTAACTAAACTAAAGTGTATAGTCATAAAACTAGCTAGATGTAACACAATCATGACCTGATGTTGCATGCACAATTTTTTCATTGCGCCACCTACTGGTTTTGAGATGGAATATGGTATTTTTGCCTAAAACTACTGCAACAACACATCTAAAACCATGAGTCATCATGGATTATTCCTTTCATGGCTTTGACTATAATCACTGGTGGTTGCCAATTTACTCCCTAGCAACCATTGAGAATACCTTATCAACCGTTTTTGCAAAAGCTATATCTCTGCATCAGAACATCGTAGAGACATGGGGATGGTCTCTTTTGACTAATTAAACTTGTTGTAACATGATGTGACCACTGCAAACACCACTCACATGTCCTTCAGTGTTCTAATGTTCCATGATTGTCAATAACAGAAGGACGATTGCAGTAGACAAGAACTTAGATTAATTTTGTTGATAACTTTTTTGTTTTTTCATCTAAAATTATTAGATTTACCTAGGTTCTTCAATCTGCTTATCCAATCTCAATTTTACATCCTTTTGTGCCCTTTTCGGCTTGACCCCGGCATTGCTGCTTGCAGCTATATTTATTATTATTATTATATATTATTCTTCTTCTTGTTCTTCCGCCATTGAAGTCAATGGCAGCCCATAGAACCGTACATAGGAAAGTTATGAAATTTGGCACACATGTAGAGGACGGTCTTAGAAGTTACTATAGCAACATTGGTGTGTCTGACTCAAACCCTCTAGCGCCACCAACAGTCCAAAAATCCACTTATGTTCATGCTCACAACTTCTGACCCGTGAGTCCTAGAAACTAAATTCTTGTTTCCTCTGAATCCTTGGCTCATGATGATTCAATTGCACATGTTGATGTCATTTGTGTCATGCACATCTTTCCGCCATTTTGAATTTTCCGTAAAACCTACTTTTTCGAACTCCTCCTAGACCGTCCGTCCGATTTGCATGTCCTTTGGTATGTAGCATCTAGAGACACCCCAGACAAAAAGTTATCAAAAGCTTTTTGATAGACCAATGCGTTCTCGTATAAATTGACAACATATATGGCGGCGAGCACGCCAAAACGGACGTGAGGCCGTATCTTCGCAAAACTTTATTGTATCGACACGAAACTTGGTATATGTCATTACAGTCATGACCTGAGGGTGCCTGCAACGTTTCGTCACAGCGCCACCTAGTGGTCACGAGATTCGAAAAATGCCTATTCTCGCTTATAACTACTTCAAACTTGAGCCTAAAATCACGAAGGTGGTCTTGTTAGATTCCTTGAGGCATGCCGAGTCAAACGATACCAAACGGTTTTCGGTCGGCCATTTTGGGTGTCGGCCATTTTTAATTTTCTCATTAAGTTCAGTATTTCACAAACAGAATGGTGTATCGCTACGAAATTTGGCATGGTTTATCAGTGACATGTTCTGAGCGCACCTATAAATCTTTAGGACAGCGCCACCTAGTGGTCAGGATATGTAAATAAATTGTTTAAAATCTTTATATCATTTGATTAAATTGCCACTATGACATAAGACTTCACTCTATTGATTCCTTGGCTCATGCTGAGTCCGACTGTACCAAATATGTCTGAGTCAAACCTACTTCCTGTCAGCCATTTTGAATTATATTGAACACCTACTTTTTCGAACTCTTCCTAGAGCGCTCGTGTGATTGGCTTGATTTTTGGTATGCATCATCTAGAGACACTCCAGACAAAAAGTTATCAAAAGCTTTTCGGTAGACCTATCCGTTGTCGTATAACGCATCAAAGAATGCGAGGGCGAGCACGCCAAAATGTGTTTGAGCCTGTATCTTCGCAAAACTTTTGCGTATTAATATGAGACTTTGTATATGTCATAACAGTGATGACCTGAGGGTGCATGCACCATTTCGTCACACTGCCCCCTACTGGTCAGGAGATATAAAAAATGTCTATTTTTGCTTATAACTACTGCAATATTGAATGTAAAATTATGAGACTGGTCTTGTTAGATTTCTTGAGGCATGCCGAGTCAAACGATACCAAATGGTTTTTGGTCGGCCATTTTGTGTGTCGGCCATTTTGAATTTTTTCTTTAAGTTCAAGTATTTCAGAAACGCAATTGCGTTTGTTATGAAACTTGGTATGGTTCATCAGCAACATGTTCTGGGAGGACTTGTAAACTTTTCGGTGCCCCCTAGTGGTCAAGAGATTTGAAGCTATATCTCTGCATCTCTTTATCGTATTTACACCAAATTTGGTGGGTGTCATCACAATCAAGGCCTGAGTTACAATTTATTGTTTGGTCTGTGCCCCCTAGTGGTCAAGTCATTTAAGGCTATATCTCCGTATCGGTTTATCGTATTTACACTTAATTTGGTATGTCTCATCACAGTCATGACCTGAGGCACCATCTATTGTTTCGGCACAGCGCCACCTAGTGGTCTCAAGATACGAAAAAAAATTGCTTCTTTTTTTCATAAAACGAATGCAAACTTAGATCTTAAATCATGACAGTCATCACGTATGAATCATTTTTTGCCATGTTTGGCTTGACCCCGGTATCGCTGCTTGCAGCTATATTTTTAATTGGCGCTCTTTATTCTTTTCTAGTGCTCGGGATTTTTTATTGTTATTTATTTATTTTTTGGTATCCATTGGCACTTTTGCACGTAAGAATTTTTGAAGTGGGATCTTTTTTCCACATAAATCTCTGGTGGATTAGTGGCGTGTGAGACATGGGACAGAGATTGAACTCCTGCTAGATTGTAAATGAATGTTTTGGCACTTATTGCCCAGCGACCACGTTGTGAATTGAATCGAGAAAGGCGCTAATCAGATTTGCTATTTTGCGAGCAGACCTTGGGAAAACGCAATTGTAACATTCTCACATAATATGTTGGCAAATCCTAACGTGACTATATATTAAATATATAAAAAAAGAATAAAGTGTTACGGGTTCAAAAGTGATGTGATTCGGGGGCAGCGTTTAAAGCAACACTAAAGAACTCTGGCTCTTTGCTCCCCCTACAGGTTAGAAGCGTAATTGTTCATTACCACTGTCGTAAATACTGCAGCATAGCTGGCTCTGATTGGATTGTAGGTCTGCCGTAAAACAAGTTTTTGTAGTTTTCACTCGAACTACAGGACCACTACCCGACGGTTGGAAACGTCTTTAGTGCGGTTTTGGCCGATAGAGGGCTGCAAAGCGAATGTGAAAGTGCCATTCACCCTGTTTTGTGTGGATGAACCTCTGAAACTTTTTGGAAACGTTATTTTAAGGTAAAAAAAACTCTTTGGTGTTGCTTTAAGATGTAAACGATAAGCTCTCACATTTCTTTTGCAGGACCTATTCTGATTTTCTCTGTGAATGCGCATTGGGTGTTACCGTAAGCTAGTTTTTATCGAGGGGCAACCTTCCGATCTCTCAGAT
Source organism: Misgurnus anguillicaudatus (assembly GCF_027580225.2). Lineage (NCBI taxonomy): Eukaryota > Metazoa > Chordata > Actinopteri > Cypriniformes > Cobitidae > Misgurnus > Misgurnus anguillicaudatus. The sequence goes on from NC_073355.2 coordinate 16,636,212, forward strand.
GAAGCCAATACGGAGGTGACTTAAACTGCAGTTCATCGACGGGCCACTAGAGGAAGGCTCCAAAAGGGATTCAATTCTCATGGACCCCCAATGTCCAACTTTACAGTAGAAAATAATATGTTTACAGCTTGGAACAAAAAGTGTTTTTGGTCTATATAGCTAATTTTGCCCTTTAAGACAACAGTGAGGGGGTTCATTTTTTTGTAACTCATCCATTTAAGTCTTCAAGTTCCGCATTATTATGGGCATGGCCACTTGAGTGACGGGTGAATTGCCACTGATGTCACTAGAGTCGAGCAAGGCAGGCATGGTTTCAGCAACCAGCCACCTCAACTTCACCCAACTTCATCCTGCCTTGTTACCCATTTTCGGTTATCCGCGAGTTAGGTGACGCAAAGATGCCGATGGCAGGGGTCGCTGTGATTTCACAAAGTAAGATGTGATCCTGGATCAACATTTTTTTTTGTTGGTCTCAGAGTATTCATTTAAAGCATGCAGGATGGTCTTTGAGAAACACAGACAGGTGGTCTAATCAATTTAACTCTTTCCCCGCCCTTTGATGACTTATCTCTTCAATTAAAAAATGCATTAAAAAACGTGTTCCCGATTAATTTTATGTTAATCTGCAATTCCGCGATTAGCCACTAGATCCACTTACCCAATTTATGGAAAAACGGAAGCCAAAACGTTATTAACTCATTTTAAACTCTGTGTATGTTTTGATAATCGTTCTAAATCTGACCTCTAACAAAATTCCTTCACAAAAAATGCAATTATTTCAGCTTTTTGCTAAAAAAAATATTTTTAAAGAAAAATACCCATATTTAAGAGTTTTTAAGTAGAGGAAAAAAATATAGATCGAATGAAAGTTATTTTTTTCCCCGTTTTGATTGTTTGTTTGTTGTTTTCCTGGAAGGCATTTTGCGAAACTTTTGTGAAAATCACAAAAAATGCTGGTGGGCAACTTTTCAAAAAATGTCTGGCGGGGAATGAGTTTATAAGCAGATTTGATCTTTTAGGACGATATATAATAAGAGTATAATACAAGGTGACATTATTATTTCTCTTTCTCTGAAAGCATAAATGAATGATTTACCTGCATCACAAACAGGTTATTCTGAAAGCAAACTTTTCATGTTAAATTCAAACACAAGGTCATAAATTAATTAAACAGACACAAAATCTTATTAAATATGTCTGAGCATATTTCAACTTGTTAATTGTTGTCTGTAAAGTCTAAAAAATGCTATATCAAGAAGAACAAGCAAATATGGGCTTCCTTGAATCTCTTTCATTTTATATTATTCAAGGTGTGTTAGTGGATAACTTGACAGACTGTAAAATTACACCAGCGATAAATAATTACTGCAAAATGGTGCCGTTATCAAAATCAAATTAAAATTCAAATGGATGAAAAATGTGAAAGCAGCTCGCACATTCAGGCACGTACAAGGCTCACACGCAGACATACCCATGCGCTTACGCTGCATACCTAATGTGCAGTGGCCCTCAGAGACGACGCTTTATGAATACAGCACCTGGAATTGATAGACTGCTTTAGAACATGCACTCGGTGCTACATGGCATACCAACAGGCACTATATATAAAACAACCAGCACTTCTTTCAGTCAGCGACTCATAATATCTTCTCTAATGGCTAAAATGGCCATATTACGCCATGAATATGGGTGATGAGAGGTTCAGAGGGTTCCATTTGTTCGGTAGGGGGGAAAATGACATGCACTGACATTTACACCCAACATAATCTAAGCTGCCCATTGTTAGACACTTTGCTGTTGTATCACAGAATGCAGGAAAGCAAAAGTTCAACAAAAGTATGACAGTTAAAAAAGTAGTTGCTGGTCTCAGCTGGTTTAAACTGGTCTTTCAAGCTGGTGTTAGTTCTTAGAAACCGAAATGTTAGACAGAATGTTACTGACTGACAGTTGAGTCACTAGAAATATTTTTTTGTGGTGAACACATCAAAGGGAAGTATTATATGTATCTCTGACTATGGCTGTGTCTGAAAACTAAGGCAGCTGACTTGTTGCCCCGCTGCCTCATGAGGCAATGACTTTGGGGGCATGATGGCAGCTCTGGGACACACCCACGCATAGAATTGTGGGACAAGATGATGAAGGTATCTCAGGAGACTAAAGTAAATTAAACATTTGATTCGGATGTGGCTTGATGCCCTTATTCCTTCGAAAGCTGCCTCCGAAGCAGTGGCGGCCAGTGACTTATTTTTCGAGGGGCACGATGCGAAGCTCGTCACAACATATATTTAGCCCATCATTTGTGTGGTTCGTCAGTTCAAAATATGTGTTTCACCTCACTTATGTGCATCACATGTCATGACGCGTCTAAAGGCTTTATGATAAAAGAGACGCTCGCATTTGCCAGATACTCGCTTAATCTCATACATAATCAATAAACTGTTTTGACACGTGTGCAGCAGGCACTTATTTTGACAAGACACGTGATGCACATGATTCACATAACACAACAAACACATATTTTGAAAACACGAGCAACACACGACACTTTGAACCAACCTGCTCTCACGAATTTCCGTGGGATAGCCACAGAATTGTTTGCTCATTTTTTCGTGGCATTCTCACGGATTGGTTACTCAACTGTTTTGTCCTATTTTCTTACCATTGTCGCTTCGATTTAGGGTTAGATTTACATAAAATTACATCCTTACCCAAAGTTTAGAAAATATAAAAGAATAAATCAGAAAAAAATAGTATAAACCAATAGTTAAAGTTACATACTAAAGCAAACACCCAATCTAACCCTAAACCGAAGCGACAATGCTTTGAAAATAGGAAAAAGTTGAGTAACCAATCCCTGAGAATACCACGGGAAAAGACAGTCCGTGGCAGGGCCGCGGAAAAATGCAGAGATCCGTGAGAATGCCACGGAAAAATTAGCAAAAAATTCTGTGACTATCCCACGGAACTTTGTGAGATCATGTTGCTCCGAACACATATTTTGAATCCACGCTCCTCGGAAGAGCAGTCACCAGCCACTGCTTCGAAGGCAGCATTTTAGAGATTTTGGACGCAGCCTTTATAGTAATAACCATATATTAGCGCTGAACCATAGACTGTGAAAAACATAGACATGTGTCCATATAGAAATAGTTTCAAAAATGGCATCTTCTGGCGATGATGTCATTTGGAGCTAGAGGCTGCACAGTGGTGATCGTGAAGTGGAGACACGGTACCAAGGTCCCACCCATATTATTGTTTGACCCAATCAAAGACACACATATCATGTAATCACACCTCTTTGTATTAGCATTTTATAACAAACTAAAACCAACTATAAAAAAACAAACACTTAGGAGTACATCAACTTGGTAAGAGATAACTAAAATAATAAAAAAACACCTTTGGGAAAAAATGTATTTGAAGTGTAACTTTATTTTTAAAGCAACACTAGTTTTTTTACCATTAAATAATGTCTCTAAAATTATTTCAGTGACAGAACAACTTTTAACTGGACAAACTGTACTATTGCTGCAACCTGAGCAGCCTCCTAGCTGCTACAAGCACACTCTGAAAGTGGTGGTGGAGGTTAGGAAACACAGCCCCGCCCCTCCCCCTGCCTGCAGAAGAGTGTCTGATACCAGGCACTGTTGCACTTTTCAACCACATGGGGGAGCTGTAAGTCATTTTTACATGGAAACTACATAGTGTTGCTTTAAATTGGCCTTACGTCTTAAATTTGGCAATCGAAACATTTTAGGTGCATCCCAATTCAGGGGCTGCGGCTTTCCAATGCTGTATTTGAAGGCCGGCACATGACGGCACCGGGCCGTAACAAAGGCTATCCCAATTCGAAGGCTCCTTCACATACAAGCCTTCAAATGTGACCTTTTTTCCCTGAAACCAATGATCCATAGATGTATCCTTCACAACCATGGCTATCCCAAGATTCTGCGCCTGTGACGTCTGGGTATTTTGAAATAAACATTTAAAACTGTAGTTAACTAAATGTCTATATTTTGCAAATGAAAGGTCCTTGTGACTGTTTTACTATTATAAATTATGTTTTGGTGATTTAAATTAATATTATTTCTGCAATACTGTGGGTGTTGCATTTTTCTTTTTTAACACATTTCTAAGGTTGTGAATTTTACATACTGTTGGGTAGTTTAATCTGCATCAATGTGTTATATTTTTTTTGTGTCCCGCCGACAAGCGTAGTGGGTGGGAACAGCATGTGACGCAACCCACCCCGTAAGCTAGACCGTCTCATTTCAGTTCGCTTTGTGGCCTTTAGAGGCTGCTGCCTTAAAATATCAAGCCTTGCCTTCAAAGTCTGCTGCCTTAAAAGGATCCAGACCCTGATTTGGGATGCACCCATTGTCTTCACTTTTCAGGGCGTGCATATGTGGCATGCCTGCGCTGAACTCACAGCTGGGAGTGACTCATTTAAAGAGACAGGAGCTGCTCCGTTATCTTTGGTGCCAAGTACGAGAGGACTGTCAGGTGAACGTTTCACTAAAAACCATGGCACGTACCATAAATATCATTCAACATTTTCAGTGCCGGGTTGAAAATGTAGAGCAGGACATGCTCACACCAAAGATTGGATATAACAAGATTTTGCATCGCTATAAGGCAGTGCTTCTCAATTATTTTCTGTCACGCACCCCCACCCCACCCCCCTAGGAATAAGTAAACATTTCGCGCCCCCCAACTCTCCGCCGCGACTGTAAATAGTATAATTTGTCTATAAAATGACACATCTGCAAAACATTGTATCCTTATTAACATTTAAAAAAACACAAAACGAAAAATATCGATCAACTTACAACAAAGAATAACTTTATTAACATTGTTTTTTAGTCTGTAACAAAAAAGACTTAAAATGCATCAATTTGCCTGAAAAAAATATCCTTATTTAAAGTATAATATTTTTTGACCATTTGATACTGAAAAATTAAATTAAATATAATCAATAAATAATAATAAAAACTCAAGCGGCTTATCAGCGTGATTGGAGTGTAATGTCTTTAAGTGACAATGCAAATAAAAATCACTTCCTGAAAAAGTATTTTCCCCAGGGTCTCGCGCGCCCCCCCTGGTGTCGCTTCGAGCCCCCCCTGGGGGTCCCGCCCCACTATTTGAGAAGCACTGCTATAAGGGAACAATGCAAGGCTCAATATGGGAGATCTGGTGACTGAAACTCCGATCCATACAGTCATGTGAGGCGCTTGCCAACCTTTTGCGCATGTGCAGTAGCTGTAGCGACTTCGAATAAGGGTGTTTTTTTAACAATTGAAATGTTATGATAAAGTTAGTGTCAAATTGTCTTTTTTTGTCCTTCTTTCGCCATTCAAGTAGATATGACTTTAGGCTTGCTTGATTGAAATAACCGCCTGGAGGTGTCGCAAACATGTCCAACTTCCCTAAAGCGACTTTGCGCATGTATGATGTATAATATGTAGCAATGCTGCTCACTGTCAAAAAATGCTGTTAAACCAGCATGGTCTTTCTGGTAAAGTTGATTGACCAAGCCTGTCTTGCAGATATGAAACACATGAGAATAAATTAGAATGCATTCACTGATAGTCCCGGCTTTAACATTCTTCGTGATGCACGCTTAAATAAAAGTCACAAGGATGAATAAACACTGACATTCATAAAAACTAGTGGGGACATGCAATGAATTTCAGCAGTGATTTCAATATAAATGTACAGTACACATCATCAAGGCGAAAGATAAACAATCAATGCTATTCAAGGTGAACTATACACCCACCCATATGCAAAAACCATGACTGAAGCCAAACTAAACAAGTGATTACGGCCCAGACAGCTTCTATCAATCACTGGCCGTGTGTCATTCCAGCTCTGGAGGAAATAAGGGGAAGGAAGACTAATTCAAATTTCCATCCTCAAATGTTTACCAGCACAATCACAAGAAGCTAGCCAGTAATGTTTGTCATTTCTGGTGTGTGCACCCTGTGATATGCAGGCATTGCAGGAAAACAGCAGTCCATCAAAAATGTATCTTGTCAATCCCCAGTGTATTTTCATATCACGCAGAAAGCGAGGGCTTCTTTGTATGCAGGTGTTGAATGGGATTAGGCTTCTACAGGTATCTGTCTCTCTCTCTTCTCCTCTCAGACAGGGCCGGGGGAGCTGAGCAACACAGCACACGGTTGCCATGGTTTCCAGCACAGCACTGCCTCTCGTATCCCTGACCGATACTTTACTACGCTTGTGTGTTCTCCCTGCAACACTGAATAATCAATCACCTCTCACAAAATATATATATATATATAACTATATATATATACATACAAAATCATATCTGCTGTGGTCGGCAGGCCACACTCTTGGGTTGGATGCGGGTACCAATCTGACCACTCAGTCTCTGAATCATTGCTGATGTTTGGTTAATTTATAATGTTGATAACACAGTTACTTACTTATGGATTTGGCAGACGCTTTTATCCAAAGCTTTTTTATCCAAAGCGTCTTACAGTGCACTACAAGCTTAACATTTTTATTAATTTGTTTTTCCTGGGTTCGAACCCATGACCTTTTGCGCTACCACTAAGAGCTAAGCAATGCTGTACGACTGAGCTATACAGGAGCACAGGGTAGCGGGTGCCAAGCTGACAATTCAATCTTTAAATCATTGCTGATGTTTGGTTAATTTATAATGTTGATATTTATAAATTAATTACACAGTTAAAAACCATGCAGGCACCTTTGCCCACCTACACATGACCGTCGAGGTCTACCCCACCCCCTTCGTTAGCTATATCTGAGCTGTTCATTTGCGTGACACTTCGGTAAAATCGTGTTATACCACAGATCACATCTACACATCTGGTCTGACATCATCACATCAGTACAATGACACACAAAATGAAACACTTCACTGTTGCTCATTGGCAAAAAAATATATTTTCAAATTTAATTTTAAATATACATTTAAAAAATTGCCAAAAAATATATGCACTGAAATATATTTACAAAAATGTATTTGTCACCAATATATTTTTGGCCATTTTTTTTAAATATTTTTAAATATATTTTATAGCATATATGTTTTTGTCATATTGGAAGAAAACTTTGCATGTTACAGTCCTCTTTAAACATGTCTAAAGAGATTAAATATTTTTTCAACTGTAAAATATACCTATAATTGTATATTTTATACAAACTTATACATTTTATATTTATACTTTATACATGTTATACAAACTTTTATATTTTTTGCCTTATGGGTTGTAAAATTAGAAATGTATTTGTTGCCCCTGAAATACATTTTGAATACTTTTCATTTAAAGCCTAACGAAACCCCTGGTCAGAGTCTGACTCCACCCACTGGCAATATTTGAAAAATGTGAGAATAGTGGGCAGATCCCAACGTAGATAGAGGGGACGAACTAAGCTCGTACCAAGTGTGTGGTGAGATCATAACAAAGGCATGGTGAGCTTGAACCTGCTTACGTCACAAGTTATTTTTTGGACCCTATTAATGGCCAATTCCTATTAATGGCCAATAGGAAAATTCAACTGCAGTAGCCACCGTTCAACCTGAAGAGGGCAGCACTCAGACGTTTTTACACCATATATTGTAGTATTGAAACACTTTATATCCAAATGTCAAAAAACTTACTAAAATCAATGAACAGCACTAATAAAGCATCATTCTTACAGATCATTAACTAAAAAAAGTTGGTTTAGGGTTCAATTACTCTTTAAGTACAGAAGAGTCAAGTTTTAAAAAGGTAAATATTGAAACTCTTTGGTTATTTTTGAGCGTGATGCTAATGGTCTAATCAGATTCAATGGATTGTGCTAAGCTATGCTAAAAGTGGTACCGCCAGACCCCGAGATTGGCTGAATGGATTCCAAAATGGTAAAAATCAAACGTTTAACTCTAGAAGAGCTGGAAAGTACGCATATTTTAAATGTGGAGTGTTCCTTTAAAAAAATGTTAAATCTTCAAATTCAAAAATATATTTAATTAAGTTTTAATTTCTACAAAATGTATTTAGCATATATTTACACATTTTTTGCAAAATATTTTATTATTTATTTATTTATTTTTGCTGTATGTTGCAAAGAAATTCTTAGAAGATGAAAAGATATAATCTTGTCAAATTACTATAAAGCAATTATGGTCCAAACATGTAAGAAAAATATAGATTGTAATTCAATGTGACATTATTATTTCTTACCACAAGATATGATGAATAAAACTTGAGAAATTGTACTACATTATATATGCAAGAATAATTTTATTATAAATAAAGGAGTATTGTTAAAACAAAATACTTTTATTAGTTTTGTTACACTCTAAAAATGGCTGGGTTACTTTTGACTAGAGCCCGACCGATAAAGGATTTTGAAGGCCGATATTTATTTTTTCAGAAACGCGCAACAAAAAGTTAAAAGATTTCCCTAACATTAGTTATTTGTAGTTATTTATGAGTTTTAACTAAAATAATACGATAATGCATTTTAAAAAGAAACTTGCTTCTTTTATTGTCTCGTGACCAACTCACCATGAACTCACTTAACCGTTGTTCTCTATGCCCAACTCTGGCTGGATCAGCAGGTTGCAGGATGTGTGATGCCTTATACATGAGTGTTGCCAACAGGGAGGTTGTAGAGTGCCCTCTGATGGACAAACTATACAATGGCAACACTCATGACATGGTTGAAGGCTGTTTCGTCAGTTTTTTAAAAATATTCATTTATCGGCCATTATGAATGCCGATGCGGTTTGGAAAATGCTGATATATCGGTCTGCCGATATATCGGTCAGGCTCTACTTTTGACCCATAATGGATAAATATTGGACAGAACACATGCTGGGTTAAAAATGACCCCATGCTGGATTGAAATGACCCAATGTTGGGTTGTTGTTATGCAACAATGGGGTATAAAAACCCAGCAGTTGGGTCAATTTTGACCCAGCGATGTGTTCTGTTCAATATTTACCCATTTTGGGTCAAAAATAACCCAGACATTTTTGGAGTGTATGCTTGTGTTACACTACATATGTAAGAAATATTTATCCAAAGTGATTTACAGTGCATTAGAAGGTTTATATAGTTTATCAGCATGTGTGTTCGAAAATAATGTTTCCTTTTCTACTGCTAACGCAACACTTTACTGTACCTCTGAGCTCTACAGGAGCACTAAATAGCTCAGAGAAATTCAATTTAAAATAATGAAATAATACAAGAAATAAAACAATATTTGTATGTCTTATATTTAGAGCTCTAATACAAATTATAATTTGCATAGCTAACAAATGAAATCATCCATGAATTTTACATAAATTTTCATGTAAAATGTAATAGCCAACACTACGATGGTCATTGATCCTTGTTAAGAGATGAGTCAGGTAACAGGTTTCAGGATATTGGTTTTAATATAACACTGCAAGCGTGTCCTAGCCTTATATTCAGGGCATTGATAGAAAATTGTGCACAGGTTGCTTTGAACGCTTTGTACATCAAAGTGACTTTAATGAGAAGATCTCAGCTGTATCTTAGTTTCAACAGCCTATTTCTAAAGCTAAGAAAAATGTACAATTACGAAGGAAGCTTTCACCCAATTATGTTTTGGCTAGATACAATCTAACACAAAGCATGCATGCACAAAATCTATACCAGGCTGAACATATTGAGGTGAACATAAACAGCCGAGAAAGAAATTGCTTATTGAATCTGTGAATTCGGTCTGCTAATAAAACTAATGAAAATATTCAAAGTGTATTTTATTTAAAGGATAATTCCGGTATTAAACACTTTGAGTCTCATTTCTGGTTTGTTTTGGATGAACTACAGTGATGGACACAGAAATTTTGACAATGGGTCGTGTCTTGACTTTTCGACTCATTTAGAAGCGTCTCTTGACTGCTTCAGAATGGAAGTCAATGGCCATGCACAAACATGTCATTAAAACAACACTTAACATTCATTTTCAAAACTGTACTACTCACCGAGTGGTTCGTGGTGTTCGTTGATGATTAAAAACAAATATATTGGCGCAATGTATGATTTCAATCCGTGTTATTTGCTATAGTGGAACTATTTTTTCAGATACCTCACAACCGCGTATATACTTCCGCTCTATATTTGAGTCTGAAGCATGAATGAACGTAGTCCAACAAACTGTAATTAAATGGTAGCATACTTTCAAAATCAAGTTTATTTATAACACTTACACCATCCAATATGTTTTTTTCATCGGCAGAACAATAAAGAAGATATTTTGCAGAAACCCCAGTGCTCCGTCATGCAAGTCAACAGATCCGCACACTTTAAGAGCTAAAGCATATATATCCAATACAACAGTAATTCCCCATAACTCCGTGTGACATATTGACGTCTTGTGAAGCAAATCAATCAGTTTTTGCAAGAAATTGAACGTTATTTACAACACTATTAGCGTGAATGCCAAACAGGAAGCGCGCTTTCCGTTCGAGGAGATCTCTTCCACTGGTGCCGTTTGGTGGCTGTTGGCTATGGATGTTGGTCTCTCTGCACCACCTATAGAGCGGGAGCGTGAAGCGCACTTCCTGCTTGGCAAAAGCTCTGCATTAACGCTGAAAAATATTTATATATATATTCGATTCTCAAAACTGAAAATCGAATGTCAACCCACGGAACGAATATTCAAATATTCTGGTTCAGCCCTACAAATATGGGAAAATTTTCTTCTGAGAGAAACCGAGCGAAAAAAATACAACCACATGTAAACAGACCCTTTTCTGTTTCCCGGCGGCGGAGTGATATATCAGCGAGCAATGAGTCTTCCAAGAGAAGTCAATAGAATTTTACAAAATGCCAAATAAAACACAACAGAAACTGTATTTCGCTACACAACTTGTTTTTAATCATCAACAAACACCACGAACCACTCGGTGAGTAGCACAGTTTTGAAAATGAACGTTAAGTGTTGTTTTAATGACATGTTTGTGCATGATCACTGACTTCCATTCTGAAGCAGTCAAGAGACGCTTCTAAACGAGTCAAAAACTCAAGACACGACCCATTGTCAAAATTTGTGTGTCCATCACTGTAGTTCATCCAAAACAAACCAGAAATGAGACTCAAAGTGTTAAATACCGGAATTATCCTTTAACAAAAACAGCAGCATTAAACAACAACAAGTGGCACTCGCTTTATATTGTTCGCAAAATTTATCCCATGGTGAAAACTAATTAAAGAACCTTAATCTACACTGTACAGTGCAATTGAATAGGTTTGGATGATGCAGTAAGCTATAATCATCTTGACATACTTCATATTCCTGTGACTGTACAGCTTTGCTCTACCAATGCAATGCAATCTCTTTGCCAACCTGAATCGGCTTTTAAAAAAAACCATCATCCTCCCTCACATGGCCTCATTTAATGAATAAAAAATGACGAATAATCGATGTACACAAATATATATACACTCACCTAAAGGATTGTTAAAAACACCTGTTCAATTTCTCATTATTGCAATTATCTAATCAACCAATCACATGGCAGTTGCTTCAATGCATTTATGAGTGTGGTCCTGGCAGAGGTGGGTAGTAACGAATTACATTTACTTCGTTACATTTACTTGAGTACATTTTTTGGGTAACTAGTACTTTTAGAGTAAATTTAAGGATGGGTACTTTTTACTCTTACTCAAGTACATTTCTAATGAAAAAACTGTACTTTTACTTCACTACATTCGGTGGCGTTACTACGCTACTTTCAAATGGTAATAATGAATATATTTAATTTTTTAAGTTTATATGGCTTGTTCGAAAGTCTCGCGAGACGTTAGAGAGGCAGCGTGCATTGCGAGGGGTGGCTACGTATCACTCTTTAGCACGCGTAGATGAAAGGAGATGATTGAAGCGGAGGATGAACTATGCAAGCTATCGGAGGCAGATCACGCGTGGCCTCAAGTTTGGTCTATGTTTACACTACAAAAGGTCAAAAAGAATAGGTTTATAATGCGATGTATGCTTTGTGCACCAAAACGAACTGACATCTCAGCGTACAGGAATTCAAGCTCCAACCTGAAACAACACGGCGGTAAGTGTCACTTTCTGCAGTGCCTTATTATAATATTATTTCACGCACTGTTTTTGTCATATGCGCTCTTGTGCAAGTAATGAAAATAACTCTAACCTTACAAACAACAAACGTTCACATCTGCACATTTCCATATCATTTCCTCATAAAACTAAAATTGAACAGCATGTTAAGTCTTGCATTAATAATACGGGAGAACCGGGGCAAAAATAACGCTGGACGAAAGTAACAAAGCGATTTTCTCAGAGGACTGATAACATTTGCATCCCAAACTATGACAGCATCTTTGCAACCCTTGACAGAGCTGACAAATATCGCGTTATTTACTCACCATTTTCCGGGTGAGATCCAGAAAGGTGTTTTCAACCATAAGTAAATTCCAAAAGCGGTCATTGTTTTCTTATAACGCGTTGTGTTTCTCGTTTCATCAATCTTCAGGTTATTTAGTGCTCTAACTAACACATCCTGAAGTTGGACTTCTCAAGAGTTTTTCAAAATAAAAGTAAATCGGGTTTAAATGTGAGGAGATCCTGTCGGGACAAAAGTAACACTTACTTTTGTACCATTTATATTATTCTAATTTTATTTAATTTTATTTTCATAGTGTTCAAACTGTTGAATTTAAGTTTGTACTGTTGGTTGCTTTTGAAACATTTGATAAAACTGAAATTTAAAATGAAAATATAATTTCATTATTTTTTACAAAGATAAATTACAAAATATGTTTGCAGTTACATATTAAAGAGGTCATAGTCATGTATAGTTAATAAAAACAAGTGTAACACGAAAATCTACATTGTTTTGTTGTGTAAAAAAATTCACCACTTATGTTCAAAGTAAAATTATACTAGGTATTTTACATTTGTTCAAAATTCCACCTGGTATTGATAGTTACTGACCACAGCAAAATATATCTCTGTCTGAAACATTATCTTTAAAAATTTTAAAAACTTAAAAAAAAAATTCTGAAAAATTTTACTTTTCGCCTGTTCTCCCCTACACATAACTAGACACCTTACTTAAATGTAGAAAATACATACGAATAAAAACTGGATTGTATTTTATTTAATTCCTTCCTAAAGAATCTATACACTTATAAAAATAAAAGAATAAAGTATGTTTTTAAAGAAAATGTAGAGTTGATTTGCAAAAACAGATGAGTTCCATTTGAAATTCTAAAATAAGCATTTTATCAAGCTCCTTATGTTCATTAATTGCACATTAATGGCAATGAAAATAACCTATTCATATAAAAACATGATAACAAACAGACACACACATTCTTTTTTGCTTACTGTAAGCTTGTTTAAAGGCAGATGCAGCCAAATTTTGCTGTGAACGCGAAAATAAAGACACAGTTAACTGTCAGAAAACAGTCAGTGTGTTTTTTTAATGACACGTTATGTAGTGTTGGAGGACTGAGATAGACTGCTTTACTTTAACCTAGGTTTATAAGTAGTATATAAGCAGAACAATGAGACTTTTAAGGAGAGGTTTGTGAAAGCCCTCCAAGTAGTCTGAAATTCAGGGATTTTACGCTTCTTTTCAATTAGATCAGAAGTAACGAGTAGCTAATTACTTGAGTAGTTTTTTCATCTAATACTTTTTTACTCTTACTCAAGTAAATAATTAGATTGTTACTTTTACTTTTACTTGAGTAAATTTTTGTATAAGTAATTGTACTTTTACTTGAGTACAGATTTTGGGTACTCTACCCACCTCTGGGTCCTGGTCAAGACAATCTCCTGAACTCCAAACTGAATGTCAGAATGGAAAAAAAGGTGATTTAAGCAATTTTGAGTGGCGTGGTTGTTGGTGCCAGACGGGCCGGTCTGAGTATTTCACAATCTGCTCAGTTACTGGGATTTTCAGCACAACCATTTCTAGGGTTTACAAAGAATAGTGTGAAAAGGGAAAACATCCAGTATGCGGCAGTCCTGTGTGCGAAAATGCCTTGTTGATGCTAGAGATTAGAGGAGAATGGGCCGACTGATTCAAGCTGATAGAAGAGCAACTTTGACTGAAATAACCACTCGTTACAACCGAGGTATGCAGCAAAGCATTTGTGAAGCCACAACACGCACAACCTTGATGCGGATGGGCTACAACAGCAGAAGAACCCACCGGGTACCACGCATCTCCACTACAAATAGGAAAAAGAGGCTACAATTTGCAAGCGCTCACCAAAATTGGACAGTTGTTGAAGACAAATGTTAAAATGTTGCCTGGTCTGATGAGTCTCGATTTCTGTTAAGACATTCAGATGGTAGAGTCAGAATTTGGCGTAAACAGAATGAGAACATGGATCCATCATGCCTTGTTACCACTGTGCAGGCTGGTGGTGGTATAAAGTATGGGGGATGTTTTCTTGGCACACTTTAGGCCCCTCAGTGCCAATTGGGCATTGTTTAAATGCCACGGCCTACCTGAGCATTGTTTCTGACCATGTCCATCCCTTTATTGACCACCGTGTACCCATCCTCTGATGGCTACTTCCAGCAGGATAATGCACCATGTCACAAAGCTTGAATAATTTCAAATTGGTTTCTTAAACCTGACAATGACTTCACTGTACTAAAGCGTTCCTAATAATCCTTTAGGTGAGTGTATTTTTAAAGAAATTCAGTTCATGTAAAAAGAACATTAATTGCATCATTCATTAAGTCATTCAAGTCATAATTATCAGACAAAGGTGCAATCTATAATGAACCTAATTTGCATAAAAATGGGCATGTTTTGCACCAAAAAATAAGACACTTTAGTTTAATACTCATGGCAGCGCTATTTCAGCCCATTAGTAGTGAAAAAGACACTAAATTCGCCCCTTTGATCTTAAGTACAGTTTTGACACAGTTTAAAGACTCCTGATTCAGATGAAGCTTTCAACACCTACTGACCTATCAAAACCCAAGACACGGCTAGATTATCATACTCTTCAACCACGTGTAGTAACATACCAGTGTAAGAAATGATCCTCTTTACACTATTCTCTCTAGCTCTACCACCAGCTGGCTGCTAATATACAGCGGGAGAACTGTGTCGCTCATGTCGGCCTCCCCGCTGTCACTGTAATGCAGATGCCTAGGGCTGAGGAGAACAGCAGGTTATCCATCAGAGAGGTCCCACAGATTATGTTAACTCTCTGTAGCACATTATTGGTTGAGATCCGACGGTGTGCAACTAATGAAACTGGATCTAGCTCTTGTTTGCTTTCATCTGTGGCTCTGTTAACTGGTGGTAGACAGTAATCACCTGTTGTTAGCTCTGTAAATAATGTAAGGCAGAATGATGTAAGCCCTTTTTCCTCTAGAGGCGCAGTTTCGACCTTCTCTCGGCATTTAGCGTTAATGCAAGCAAGATTTTGTTTTTGTTTGACGTGGAGTACAAACAGGATAAACCATTACGCTTCCCGTGATGCATATTTTAAAGCTTGCGTCTCCGTTACAAAGAGCATCTTAATGCAGACATTAACATTTGAACCTCATAAAGTAATTGCATACAACATCAGTTCGTAAGGATGTAAAATGCAAAACGAATGCAAGTATATGAGAATTTTATGGTGGAAGGTTTACTGTAGGCTAAGGTTGAAGAGCTTGTCAATATATCATGAATAAAAGAGTACTCGGGTTTGTCAAATCCTTGAGCATGTAAATTAAACAATGAATTTGCAAAAAAATATTATGCAGATGCAATAAACAAAAAGTCTGAAATTCATTTATATTCACCGTGACCTTTTCAGGTTGGTTTTTACACATAATCTAGGTATGATGACAAAATTTTCAAAAACCCCAAAGCTCAAAAATTATCACATGACTAGACAGAACAGACATTCCCATTTACAAAGAAACCTGGATAGTACAAATCTATTGAGGATTGAGAAAGTTATGATATTTTTAATATTAGAAATTAGAGATAAAAATTATATATGGATGTCAATGGAAGGTGTGTGACTGAATTTTTCTCATTTCATCAGATATTTGCATGAAATTTTAACAGACATTAGACTTTTGTTAGTTCTTTCAAATGAAATCATGAACATTTACTGTTTTAGTTGGAATGGGCCATTTAGTTGGAATTAGTTTGTCAAATTCAGACACAGACCCATGGTTTTTAGACCGATGCCTGCAGTTCTGATGTTCTGACAGGACGTTCGCCACAAATGTGACTACCAAATTTCCGCAATTTATTTAAATACCTTCTCCTTCCTAGGTTTCAATGAAATTTCGTCAGTACCAAGATAAAAGATATATATTTTGGCAACCCTACAGACCGGTTGAAAGTGATGCAAATTTTCAAACAGTTGCTGTAAACTAAAAACACCTCAGGACTGAAAGCTCAAAATATCAAACTCTTCCAGTGGTTCTTCTTTACGTATTTATTGTATTATTTATTAAAAAAATACTACAACCACGCGGCGAGAAGTGGATATAGCATAAAACGCATCTTAAGGGGGCCACGGCACAAGACTTTAAGATTTCAAATAAATCTTTGGTGTCCCCAGATCACATATGTGAAGTTTTAGCTCAAAATAAATATAAATATAATATATAAATAATTTATTATAGCATGTTAAAATTGCCACTTTGTAGGTGTGTGCAAAAATGTGCCGTTTTGGGTGTGTCCTTTAAAATGCAAATGAGCTGATGAAATTCAAACACTGATCACAATGATGGTGGTTTGTTGCAATTAAAACTAAATTGATTGTGCTTTTCTCTGCACTATATGGCAGTGCTGTGGTTGGATAATGTAGATTAAGGGGCGGTATTATCCCCTTCTGACATCACAAGGGAGCCGAATTTCAATGACCTACTTTTTCACATGATTGCAGAGAATGGTTTACCAAAACAAAGTTACTGGGTTGATCTTTTTCACATTTTGATAGAAGCACTGGGGACCCAATCATAGCACTTAAACATGGAACAGTCAGATTTTCATGCCATGGCCCCTTTAAAGTAACAAGCCAGATGAAACCCAGAAGTTCGACCCAGAAATTCGACGCATGTGCCCGCGATGTCAGCATTTCTATTCTCTCCTGTATTTACAAATGCATCAACTGCCATTACATGTTTTTGCTGTGTCGCCCCTAGTTCAGACCACCAGCAGCTTTCTCTCTGTGTGTCACCCATCCTTATCAATAAGGTCGTTGGAAGACATTTCTAAATCTGGTTGTCATAAACAAATGAGTACCGTCCACTACAGTACCTCACGAGACACAAAAATAACGTGAACTCCACTGCTTCGCTCTCATTGGTGGTCGTTCCCGAAAGTCGCTCATCATTTGGACATTTCACTTTTTTTAAGATGTCAAACAAATCTTTGGTCTCCCCAGTGTATGTATGTGAGGTTCTAGCTCAAAATATTGATCATTTATTATAACATGTTAAAATTGCCAATTTATAGGTGTGAGCAAAATTTGCTGTTTTTGGTGTGTCCTTTAAAATGCAAATGAGCTGATCTCTGCACTAAATGGCAGTGCCGTGGTTGGATACTGCAGATTAAGGGGCGGTATTATCCCCTTCTGACATCACAAGGGGAGCCAAATTTCAATTAGCTACTTTTTTTACATGATTGCAGAGAATGGCTTACAAAAACTAAGTTACTGGGCTGATCTTTCTTACGTTTTTTAGGTTAATAGAAGCACTGGAGACCCAATTATAGCACATAAACATGGAAAAAGTCAGAATTTCATGATTTGTTTAAATCCAGAGTGGATTACTCCAGTTTCCACAGTAAAAAGAAAGGTTAGGTGAATTGGAGGTGACATTTTGTCCTTCCCCAACTTGTGTATAAAATTGCTTGTATTTAGATTATTTATGGCAAAAACTGGTTATAGTCATAGATGCTGGGATGGGGTTGATAAATAAATAAATGCATCAACTGTGTGCTGATATTACAATTGGGAATCATACAAAGGGTTTATTAATTGACTTTTACTTAATTTTGATATCACAAGTTATATAACAAGTCTAAGCATTTCTGGGATTCCTTGTTTAAAAGCATTGTTGACCTCATAGGGCAGAGTCTCACAGTTTGGTTTCATCTCTGCAGAGCATAAATTGATTTGAAAATGAAGATAAATGGCAAAGGAGTCCGGTTTGATTGTTACTATTGATTTTTTTCTAGTAATGTTTATTTTTTTCAACAGTAAATGAAAAAATTGGTATTCTTGTAAGAGAGAGAGACAATCTCTACTTAAAAGGGCCGGTCTCATAATCTCAGGGGTAAGGATGAGGAAACATGACTTAAATTTCATCGTCGTCATCTGTCTTATACTGTAGTGGAGCTTTGGTTCTTTGCTCAGAAGAAAACTATTCAATTTGCACTTTTGAACACACCAGGGTGGTAAGACGGGCTCAGTTTTTCGACAAAGCAAATTATCTTTTGAGGAAAGAATCCTGTGATGTTTTCCCTTAGCAGGCCCTGATTCGAGTTGTCGGCCCCAGAGATGAGCTCCCTGACTCTCCCGTAGGTCTTTCTCTCCCTATCCAGAATATCCTGAGTAGAAAACCATCTCTTTATTGTTTTAGCCATGCTTTCAAACCGAATGTCTGTCATTGTCAGGTAAATATACCCTTACCCCACTAACAACCTGCATCACGCCTACGAATCTGCTAAAATAACAGCTGCTTCTTTGACATGAGAACACTTTCAAGACAGATTTTGTTGGACTATTAAAATGCATCTCTTTCTCCTCCTGTCTATGTTTGGGGGAATATACAGAAAAGATTTTATAAAGTATCTAAAATGTAATTATCAACCACAACACATCAATCTGGCCTGTAGATCACCTTGCACTAACTCTGCTCAGCATGAGACCTATCACACGCCAGTGTCACGAGGTGGAAAAGCTCCCAAGGGCTTCTGGGACATTGAACTGATGGTTTGTTTGTGTGTGTGTGTGTGTCAGTCCGGTCTTAGCACAGAGGTCATTCATGAGAAGTGCCAAAACTCTGTCTGCATTACCCATGATGCTCTTCCGGGGAACATATCCACCAGTAATGAAATGAATAAAATGATTTATTTAGTACGTGCTCCGAGGATATTTGATATGCTTGGCTACGTTTGGCCCATAGTCTCATCATAATGAAACAGCAAGCAGCCAGAACTGCAGCAGAGACCTTCCAGTCTAAGAAGAGAGACAAGCCAGCGCCCCAGGCTCTTTTAGATGATGCTCCGTGTCCACATTCGCTCTCTCATTTCTCCTCATGTCAATATCCATCTGAACGCCTGGCTGGCTTTTTTGTTTGTTTCTGCATAAGAGGCAGACAATCCGCATCTTTGAGATTTTTGCGCATTTATATTCTCATAGTCTTGGGAAATGCATCGCGACTGACTGTCAGGAAAATATATTGTGGGGTGTTATTGCAGCTCCGATGCTTTTTGTTTAGGTACCTGTGAAGAACAGAATGGAATTGTCAGACCCTGACCCAGTGTCACCAAACATTTTTCTTGCTCAGCGATGTAGCGCAGATGTTGGGCAGATTTTGGGTCAGATAAGAGAGGGACTCTTTCTTACTAATGTGCTTCTGAAGCATTTCAAGGAAATATTGTAGTCTTAACACAAAGGCTAATTGAGGTCTGTATGGGGAATGAAGATACTATGAGCTTTATAATTACCAAAACATTTTAATTGAGTAACCACTAATGACTGCACCACCAGACAAGACCATTGCGCAGTGTAAAACGAATGGCATCTAAAGAGCGGTTTTCATGGGCTATTATATATGAAGAGTTTGGTTCCAAAACGCAATAAATCCATTTTGACAAATTTCGTTAGAAACGTGTTTTCTATACCAAGAAAGTGACAAGATGAAAACCACTATTTTCTGTTACAAACTTTCACATAGCATCTTTAGGTTATAAAAACATAAAAAATTCAAATCCATAACTTGATTTCCAAAGATTTATTATAAAAACGAATTATTTTTTCCACAAAATGCAATAAATCCATTTTTTCAAAATGCTAGAAATCTATTCAATCAAATGTGCATTCATCTTTGCCATTTTATATTCATTTAGTTGAACAGTTGTACACACTGATTAAAAAATAAGCATTAATGGCATTAATCAAAACACTTACTTTGTCATATTAAGAACACTGTCATTGCTGCGGATATACTTGACGTCGTCGCTTAACGTTTTTTACAGCGATCAGCTGTAAAATGTTTTGGTCCTGCTCGATTTTCATTGACTTTGAGTAAAATAATGTAAAGTTATTCATAAGATCCCCTGGGGTCAATGTGTTAGCATGAGAAACTTGATGCTGTCGGGAGAACAAGCACCCGTCTCCTGAGTGCCCCTCGTGGAAATTATTAGATGTTGATGGCTTACGTTTCTTTCCCGTCACAGAAAACCATCACAGGTTTACCAATGCAATTCAAGTATATTTTGTTTTGTTTGTTGATCACGAAGTACAAAGTAGATGAGGAAAACTAGGACTCCGTGTACTCAGTGCGCCACCATTGTTTGTTTACAATGCGTGGAATGGTGCGCTGTAGTTTCTGGAGCGTATTTATTGTGTTCTGTAAAAAACGAGGAGTGGCGTTTAAAAGATGACAGAATAACACGGCGGATAATGGATTTTGCGTAAAATTAAGAATTTACTTTTAACTACTGACCTGATATAATACTGATTTTGGCAGTAACTCATTTTTTTCAAAAATGGCGTTTGTCGCGTTTTGGAACCAAACTCTTCATATAGTCCACTTAAAACTTTTTTGTTTTACTTGTTGATTTTATCAAAAAGTAGCCCCATTGTTTTATCCATTGGGGTAGCCCGTGCTCACAAAAAGGTTGAAGACCCCTGATCTAAATAATCAAATCGCTGTTATGTAAAACAGCCAGTTAAAATCCCCAGAAAAGACTTTTTAAATTCATACTATCAACAATCTGAACAGCAACAGCCAAACACTTAAGTTAGGGCTTGGCAAAAAGATCGATTTTTCGATTAAGCGTTTTTTAAAACGTGGTAGATTAAAAATCGTTTCTCAAAGGCCACGAATCGTTTTTTTTTTTTATGAAATAACCTGATCCTGTTTGATTAAGTAATGCGGCTGTTTTGACTTTTTCAGCATACATTTTTCATTTTGCATCAAAATTGTATTGTATTTACAACACAGTCTCACGGAGTTGCGTATAAATAGCACAAAGTGTTAAAGTCGTGCAATACATACTCCAAATTCCACTTTGGCGTGCATATACGCCAGTCCTTCCCATTCACTTAAACGGTGCATACTAAATACGCAAAAATCCAAGGCACTCAAGTGAGAAAAATATTAAAAAGCCTTTAATTCACTGGGCTACATACAAAATTTAAAAGGTAGATCTACGCGTTTCGGCTTATGCCTTCATCAGGATACACATGCATTGAAACACAGCGCTCTACTTAAACAGTAATCACGAGGAGCTGGATAATAAATGGGAGTGGCCACCATTCCATTCAAATAAAGACAATCTAATCACTATATACCACTGATCTATATAAATGACTGGATTGCGCATAGAATGCTTAATGTAACAGCGTGAGGTGAAGCCAGCGCAGAGTTCGAGCCGCCATCTTGGTATACCCAACCGGCAGACGGCGTCATTGACTTCCATTTAAAATCATGTTTTAAATTCACCCGCTTTACAGCGTATCAGTCACACAAGATTATTTTTAGGATATGTGTACGTAAATTAACTGTTAATTCTGGTGTTATCTGCAATGTTTATGCTTTAATCGGGCAGGAAAATTGATTTTTAAAAAAACGTTAAGGTTAGTGTGTCTGCTGCGTTCTGTTAATGACACGGGTATAAATAAAGTTTTTTTGACATTCAGCTACACGGTCAGCGTTATTTCTCTAAATAAGTTTAGGTAACTTGTAAGTTTAGATAACATAAAACCAGGAAATTATTGCATGCACATATGGTACAAAGTATGATTATTTATTTAGATTTCAGAATGAGCACGTTTGTCATTAATACTAAATATGTTGTGGTCTGTCTGCTGATCTGATACTGTAATGAAGATGAATATATAATAACTGATTAAAAACTAAAATGTACAACTTTCAGTAAATAACTATGTACATGCTTAGGACGTTTATGTTGTAATAATGTACAGGGTAACTTCAGATATAAAAACGAAGATTAGTAAAGTGATGTTTTATCATTAAAATCTGATCGCATCCATTGATTTAATAGAATGTTTGGGTATACCAACATAGCGGCGCGGTGGCTTCACAGTTGTGACATCATGCGCAATCCAGTCATTTATAATAGATCATTGCTATATACCCACATTTCAGATTCACTTACATCACACTAAAATGTAAATAAAGTAAATAAACAAAAATTACAAAAAAGGCAAAAAGTCAATTTCTTCATCATTTACAGCACACAGAAATGTAAATAAAAATATAAACAAAAAATTACAAAAAAAATCTATTTCTTCATTAACACCAGGAAACTCCATACTCTTAAGTGTATAAATCCAAAATTTTTCTGTTTGTAGAAGCCGTTTTAATCTATTTCCCCCTCTTATTGTACAGTAGCCTACAGGGGATGGATTCAATGCCAATAACTTTTAATGAAGACTTTTAATTTCTTTTTATTAATTACCCACCTGTAAACTTATATTCACTTTTTTATATAAATAAAGTATTTGTATTAAATCTATATTCATGCAGTTGAATCGAGAATCGAGTATAAAAATCGTCCGAGAATCAGAATCAAACAGAGAATCGAAATCGAATCGACCTGATAGCTTATGAATCGAAATCGAATCGATCCAGAACATCTGAATCGATACCCAGCCCTAACTTAAGTCAGGGAAGAAACCCGATTCAGACAAATACTAAAAACATGCTTTGTTTTCAGCCTCGCTGGAGTTCTTGTGCAAATATTATAGGCTCCTGTCATCAGGGATGGTAGGACAAATAGCCTAGACTTCAACTATTACTATTACTTGTTACTCCCTGTGCTAACATTACCAGTAAAATGCATTCCATCTATTCAGCTCAGTTTGATTTACCGTACTACAATTCTGAAGATGAAATATGCCCTGTATATATTGCAGCAATGCATTATATATGAAGAACAATGTGCCAGGAACAAGGTATGAAAAATACTGAAATGTATTTGTTTTATCTCTTTGATGTTTTCCCTATAATGTTGTTATTTAATAAAAGGTTGGTTAGATAGCAGAGTGCTTGGCTTTCAATGTCAATCACTGATGATTACAGTGAGCTGTGATTTTCATCACATTGAACTGAAATCGCCAGAAAAATCCTGATAAACAAAACAGAGCATTTTAGCACATAATCAACTAGCATTAGCCGCACACAGAAGTAAACATGTGAAACACATATAATATGACCTTGACGTGTATATAGGTCTATACAGTGCCAATTCGCAATGATGCAATAACAAAAACGTAAGATTCGCTTTGGAGGGTCCTCATTGAAAGTGATGAATCTGACAGAAGTGGCTACTTATTCAGCATAGTGCCCATGATTACACTGACCCTTTGCTGTTTCATCTGATACCATTATCCTACATTGGAACAGTAGTCAATCCCTGCTCCATGTGTGCTGGCAAACGGATGTGGATACGGGACACACACTGGGACTATCGATGGCACATCCTTCAATACTGAAGTCAATACCGTTCTCTTGTTTGCCAACTCACTCGCATACTGTATAAAGATAAGATGGTACCGAGCAGAAAATGTGCTGAATTATTTTTATCCACAGTTTGACAGACTGCAAAAGGTTCAAAGTTGTACCTGAGCTACTTATGCGAAAAAAAAATGCTGTAATGCAAAATCTCCTCTAAGTACACTCTAAAAAAGCTGGGTTATTTTCAACCTAGCATTGAGGTGAAAAGGACAATTCCAACACCTTATGTTTCCCAAAATGCTAAGTTGTTTTAACCCATTGTTGGGTCAAATATAAACATTTTCTGTTATACACTCACCTAAAGGATTATTAGGAACACCATACTAATACTGTGTTTGACCCCCTTTCGCCTTCAGAACTGCCTTAATTCTACGTGGCATTGATTCAACAAGGTGCTGAAAGCATTCTTTAGAAATGTTGACCCATATTGATAGGATAGCATCTTGCAGTTGATGGAGATTTGTGGGATGCAGGGCACGAAGCTCCCGTTCCACCGCATCCCAAAGATGCTCTATTGGGTTGAGATCTGGTGACTGTGGGGGCAATTTTAATACAGTAAACTCATTGTCATGTTCAAGAAACCAATTTGAAATGATCCGAGCTTTGTGACATCCTGCTGGAAGTAGTCATCAGAGGATGGATACATGACGGTCATAAAGGGGTGGACATGGTCAGAAACAATGCTCAGGTAGGCCGTGGCATTTAAAGATGCCCAATTGGCACTAAAGGGCCTAAAGTGTGCCAAGAAAACATCCCCCACACCATTACACCACCACCACCAGCCTGCACAGTGGTAACAAGGCATGACGGATCCATGTTCTCATTCTGTTTACGCCAAATTCTGACTCTACTATCTGAATGTTTTAACAGAAATCGAGACTCATCAGACCAGGCAACATTTTTCCAGTCTTCAACTGTCCAATTTTGGTGAGCTTGTGCAAATTGTAGCTTCTTTTTCCTATTTGTAGTGGAGGTGAGTGGTCCGTCTCAAGGTTGTGTGTGTTGTGGCTTCACAAATGCTTTGCTGCATACCTCAGTTGTAACGAATGGTTATTTCAGTCAAAGTTGCTCTTCTATCAGCTTGAATCAGTCGGCCCATTCTCCTCTGACCTCTAACATCAACAAGGCATTTTCGCCCACAGGACTGTCGCATACTGGATTTTTTACCCTTTTCACACCATTCTTTGTAAACCCTAGAAATGATTGTGCGTGACAATTCCAATAACTAAGCAGATTGTGAAATACTCAGACCGGCCAGTCTGGCACCAACAACCACGCCATGCTTAAAATTGCTTAAATCACCTTTCTTTTCCATTCTGACATTCAGTTTGGAGTTCAGGAGATGGTCTTGACCAGGACCACACCCCTAAGCATTGAAGCAACTGCCATGTGATTGGTTGATTAGATAATTGCATTAATTCGAAATTGAAAAGGTGTTCCTAATAATCCTTTATGCACTTTTTTAAAATAAGTATGAATATGAATAATTGGCATATCAGCTTGAAACAATTTGTAGTGCATTACACAGTAGGCTATGCAGTAAGTTATCCAGTATAAGAATGCAATTCTTATAGATGTGAGAGATTTTGGGGGTAAAACTGGGCCTTTTGCTGTGACAGTTTGATGGCTGGGCATTGAAAAATGGAAGCACCATGCCCTGTTCCCAGAGTGTCGCTTTCATTTCTCCAGGGTCAAAGCAGCAATTTTTAAAACCATCGCTTTATTTACAGTACAGTTGCAGAAGTTAAAGACGGTCTGAGAAATCTGCTGGTCTGTCTATCAGACAAATAAGAGCACAGGCAGGCTCGAGCTGATAGAGGCGACGCAAAATTGTTTTCTCTCTGCTTCTCTCCACTTTACCCTTTACAGCTCCAAGAAAATACAATACACCATTCCTTCATTTCATTTATCGTATTAACTGTATAAAAGTGTGGTTTAGCTCACCTATGATATAACTTGGCTTGAAAACCAAACTGGAGCTGATTATTTGTAACAGTGGCTTTTTTACTCGCTAAGTGGCTCTGTGGACATGAACTGTTTCATGAGTGTTAATAAAGTGTAGAGCCATCCTGTGGGCGTTGATTGTTTTGTGTTAGACGATTATTCAGACATTCAGAGAGTTTTGTGTTTCATTCTAAAGGGCTTGATGCCAGATTAAAAGCAGTGATGTCGAGGTGCAGAGTTTGTGCGTGCGTGAGCAAAGCCAGCGCTTCCCTTGTTCATTAGGGAAGAACAACAGAATATACATCAACCTGACACAAACAGAAGCTTTATGTTGTGCCATAATTATTCATATCCTGACAGAGTCTCACATCTAATGAGCAATCCGAGATTGTAAATAGCCGATCATGAAATGCTTCTCAAAAATCCATATTGCAAAAATATATCATAAATGTCAAATAATATAAGTAAAGTTTCTCTTCAAACTTCATGTTACCTGTTTTGGAGGTGAGGAATTTAGCTTTTGTTCAATGGTAGTCATGTGATGCACATTGGTGCATATAAAAGAGAACATTTAACATATTGTTTATTATATTTTATTACACTCTAGAAACTTGATTCTGATTGGTCAGTGATGACATTTCATGGCTTGCTAACATCCGCCTAAAACTAAAAACACAGCCTCATCTGGGCTGTAAGTAATCTTGATAGCTATAGTTAAATACAAATAATTAAATTTAATAATTATAATTTTTATAAAAATAATTTAATTAATACCATAACATTTTATTTACAAACCACTAAACCAAATCCATGTTTATCTTGTTTGAACTTGTTTAAATGTGTCTTGGCCATAGACTGTAAAAATAAAATGGACGTAATGTCCGTGACGTCACCCATAGGTTTCTGAAGATCGTTTTTGAACTCTATCTTGGCCGGGCATCACCGCGCATCACTCGCGGATATCCTAAAACGGGTAAAGAGGCGGGACGTGGGTGAAGCTGAGGTGTCTGGTTGCTGAAACCACGCCCCCCTAGCTCGACTCTAGTGACAGCAGTGGCTATTCAACAATCACTCAAGTGGCCATGCCCATAATTATGCAGAACTTTAAGGCTTAATATAATTTAAACAGATAAGTTAAAAAAAAATTCACCCCCTCACAGTTGTCATAAAGGGCAAAATATGCTATATAGACCAAAAACACTTTTTGTGCCAGGCTGTTAACATATTATTTTCTACTGTAAAGCTGGACATTTTAACATGGAGGTCTATGGGAATTGACCCTCTGGCGGCCAGTCGACGAATTGCAGTTTAAATCACTTCTATATTGGCTTTATCAGGGAGATCGGTAGGTTGCCCCTCGGTCTTAAAGCCGTTAGAATTTTTTTAATCCACAGTGTTGCATTTCTTACAAATAAGCTAATAAAATACATGAAATTAATTCTTGATGTCTATAGGAGCTCAGATGCGAAAGCCGCTAATTGCGACCTCCGTCAAATTAGATAATAGTCTCTTTCACACAGTAATTTCTGTAAATTACCATGATGAATTTACCAATAAATACAAAAATGTGCTGCTCATACACACAGTGATGTTCCATCTTTTGACAAGATATCATTCACACATCACCATCGAAATAACGGTAACTCTGTGAGAAAGCGGAAGTGCCACACGGTGAGCTCAGTGTTGTATTTGTAAACATTGAAGAAATGTGGGCGAAAATGTGGACGTTAATTTCAGAAATGTGGATGTTAATTTCAGTTGTGCTCCACTTTTAATCAGCGTGTGTGTGAAAACGTCCGTAAATAGAATGCGTCATCTGTATCAAAACGTTATGATTGGCCGAAGCTGTCAGCGCGGTCTGACGTCATCCATTCGAAATGCCGGTAATCTTTACTATTCTTTCACACATAGCTCATAAATTACTGGTAATCTTACAACCTCACTTACTGCGAAAATGGCAGCACTGATTTACCAGAAAGGTTCTGTTTACACATGACCTGTTAACTGCAATGTACCAGTAAATTACCAGTAAAGACTGTATGTGTGAAAGGGACTCATGATATTAACCGAATGCTCTGGGCACGTATTATACGTTCATCAAATACTTTCACTTCAAATCCGCTTAATCCCGGCCTCAGGCCATTCAGAAATCCAGGTTTCTAGGCAGAATCCATTAAGAGTCCGATAAAAAAAATGCTCATTTACAAGAAAACATGTCAGACGCACTCAAGGGCTTTTCACACTTGAAATGGTTAATTCTAAACCCCAGGTTAACATATTCCTGGGTTAGCCGTTTCACGTTTCACACTGTTTCTACTTAACCAGGGGTTAAGAGATAACCATTTGTATTCATATCTGACGTTGTGCATTCCTAAACCCTAGGTTAATGTTTTCATTTGCATATTTGCAGTGTCAACAGTCATAATTGGATAAAAAGCGATGTCAAACTGACTGAATGAAAATAGCTAGCTTTCGTTTTAAATAACTGCTTGTCTCTCGCTTTTGCGTCACAGACAAAACAGGTCACAATGTAAATCTCTCGTGGCTGTTTTGAGCCTCTTGGGATGTAATTTTTACTTCAATTCCAAGTGTTTTTAGTACACAGATGGTGATATAAAGTACGTGCTGTTCAGTTTCTGATTGGTTGTCCGTTGCTAAGCACAGAGTCATAACATTTTAACCCCTTAGGGGCCAGTCACACCAAAAGCGTTTATGGCAGTTGCAGGCGCCTTTTTTGAATGATATTCTATGGGCAGGGCGCGTTTGCGCGCTGTTTATGCGCGCCGAGCGCCTTGCGTTTTTTTGCCGCCTGCCGCGCACGCGTTTTTGAAGGAGCGCTGAGAGCGGAGAAGCGCCCAACGTCATTCGCGTCTTTCCATTGTCCAATCGAATGAGGGGAGAGGCGGGCCTTACGTTGTGGTGAGTGAAGTTTACAGGGGCTTTGAAGAACCGGACTCCACTCGCTCACTCTCTCCTGCGTGTTTGTGCACCTCTCACCCTCAAACAAGGTCAGAGCACGCGTCCTCTTTTTAAAGTTTCTGCTAATAAGACAGTTAACAGCAAAAGAGCGCTCGCGCTTCAATATTTGATTGACAAGATAGCTGACTCAGTGGTTGCTTAGCAATATGAAAAGCCGCGTCGCACTGCTCTTTTTTTTTTAAAAGGCAGTGCGTCGCGCCTTGCGTTTGCAAGCGTTTAAAGCACTTTTGGTGTGACTGGCCCCTTAGAGGGTTTTTCATTTGAGCTCTTCATGTGGCAAGTAGCTATGTAATAAATGGGATACAGTACAGCCAGCCGGTTGTTATCGCAAACAAAATCTTTCAGTGTGATACAAGACCCCTCCTCTTCATGTCCGTGTCCTGATTTGTTCTGCGATAACAATCAGCAGGCTACACCATTTGAAAATCAAAGCATTGCTTTGTTTAGCCTTTTACGTGAGCTATAAATCAAAGTAAATTAAAAAATTGTTAATAAAATAAATAAATAATTACAGCACGATTTTAAAATGATTGTTAAAGTCTTATATAATATGGATCTGTTCATCGTGTCAAATGTCAATGACCGTCTTGATTCTACACTGTAATCATAGAAACAAAAATCTGCATTAGCCATAATATCAAAACAACAATCATAAGTAATTGTAATGTGTACGGATCAATCAAAATATTTCACATAAATAAAAAGAATTTGCATAGAAAATGTATATTGTTCCCTCGCCTGCTTGTTTAGTTTCACGGATTACAAAATTATAGTAAACGCATGGCACATAGCCAGTAAATGTCAGCCTAGCGTTGTGAAATACAGCAGGATATTTTTGTCCAAAATGCCTGATTGTGGGCGTCAATGTCTCAGCTGGTCTAACTGCACCTGAGAGAGAGACTGCGACTAAATTGTAATAGAGAGACTCATGAGGAGACTGAAGAATGAATTTTGTTGTCGGCAAGCGCCAGGATTAACTGGCCAGCTTAGGCAGACAGAATGATTGACACAAATCTGAAGACAATTCCCCGGGGTGAATCTTTGAGAGAGCGTGAAAGCAGAGGAGAGAACAGTGTTTACCGTATTGTGCGGCGTGATGGATTTACGCGTTCGAGAAGAGAAAGGACCGAAAAGCCATATAGTGGAATGAGATGCACATCCAGTCAAGCCTCACAGACAGCCTGCCAACAATCATACCAGCCTCGACACTAAAGCCTAAAGCTTCTTGCATGCAAGGCTTGTGCAGATTCAGCAAAGGCTTGGAACCGATACAGTGCGGTCATTTCTATTGGTGATCCGGAACAGGGTGCGGTAATGGGAGACAGGTCCGTTGAAGAAATTGCCTTTACGATGAGTTGTTGAGCTCAAACTAAGGTCCTCGTTCAAAGTGACCATTAAAGAACTCATTCCACTCCTGAGTTTATATCCGGTCCCACATTATTAACTAAATAAATCCTCTGCAGTCGGTAAAAGTGCTGCTGAACCCAGATGCAAAACAAGCTTCTCTGAGTAACGGCCAGCACGTACCCAATAGGAATAAAGAACCAGTATCTCAGTCTAAGATTTTATTGGCTGTAAAATGAAGCCGTATGGAGGGCCGGTTAATCACATGTTACGATGAACATTCGTACAGAATGATTGGTGATGACACGTTTCCTCGAAAAAAAGTCTGTTTTCGAATTAAAGCCCTGATTCTTAAAGAACAGCTTGATGGGAAAGAAAAGATAGCAGCCTATAAGATGACACAAACAGCAGTAGGGGAGCCTCGGGAGAACTAAGGCCGCCCCTCCCTCCGGGTGCCGCAAATCCAGCCCCGACGTCTCCGAGATTCAGTCCGAGCAAATAAAAATGTCTTGGACTGCAACCACATTAACAGGGATGAAGGGGATAGATATTAGACCCATAAAAATACTGATCAACCAAGCAGAGCAAGCAGCACCGGGCAGGAACCTTGGTGCAAACAGTGTTTTTGGCAGGCGTGCGAGCATAGGGAGCAGGGGTGGGAATCTGTGCAAAATACCTCGGAGGAGGCAGAGTCAGGCATAAACAGAAAGAAACAACTGTGCATCCATGCTCACTAAAGCTTACGGCAAATAATTTCAATTTGGTGCCTCCATATAGCATCAGAGGCACGGATCTTGTGTTTATGGGTGCGAAACAATTAGATATGCTAGATAAACTTAAACATATCAAATGTCTGTTACAGACCTCTTGTTTGTTTGTTCCACCTCAGGAGTCTTTGGCATTCTCGATTGTAACCAAAGATTAAAATTGATTGATGTAAAACTCGTTGTAGTAGAACAACATTCAATCTGTTTATGTGTTAACACTTCAAAATAAAGTCCCACTCATTAACATTTGTTAATGTGAACTAAAAAAGCAACATTTGTTAATGTTAGGTAATAAAAATACAGCGTTCGTTGTTTGTTAAAGGATTAGTGCGTTTTCTTTAAAAAAAATCCAGATAATTTACTCACCACCATGTCACACAAAATTGTAATGTCTTTCTTTGTTCAGTCGAGAAGAAATTATGTTTTTTCTTTTAGGAAAACATTCCAGGATTTTTCTCATTTTAATGGACTTTAATGGACCCCAACACTTAACAGTTCTAATGCAGTTTAAAATTAAGTATTGGGGTCCATTAAAGTCCATTAAAATGAGAAAAATCCTGGAAGGTTTTCCTCAAAAAACATAATTTCTTCTCGACTGACAAAGAAAGACATCAACAGTTTGGATGACATGGTGATGAATTATCTGGATTTTTTTTTTTTAAATGAACTAATCCTTTAATCATTGCGCATTAAAGGACAAGTTCGGTATTTTACACTTAAAGCCCTGTTTTCAGATTGTTTCTGATGAAATAGAACGGTTTTGACTGAAATTTCGACATATGCGGCTGCCCCGAGAATTTTCGGGTGTTTGTGTTTCACCTCCCACCTCCACCATGGGTCGACAGGTGCACTGGAACAATCCCTCCCAAAATGCACCAAACTCTCGTCCACAAAGACGTGAAACACACCGAGTGGTCAGGGGTGTTCAATGATATGCTCACACAAAAATCTCTGCAAAATAGGCATTCCAACAGGTTTTATCGTAGTTTTTGTCGAACTCCATTGACTTGTATTAGATGTGCTGTGAGGTACGGTATTACTCCGCGCCGGGAAACTTTGTTTCTATTCTTGCAATTGGCAAATGGCAGATTAGCGCCACCACCTGGGCTGGAGTGTCTATTATTCAAGCTCTCAGCGGAAGAATATACGGGTGTGGAGCGTTTGGAAAAATAGGTCCACAAGTTAACAACGAATGCTAAAACGCGATTTTTGTGTGAGCATATCAGTGAACACCCCTGACCACTCGGTGAGTTTCACATCTTTGTAAACAAAAGTTTAATGCATTTTTTAAACGATTGTTTCAGTGCACCTATAAACCCATTGTAGAGGTGTGAGGTGAAACAACAAACACCCGAACATTCTCGGGGCAGCCGCATATGTCGAAATTTCAGTCAAAACGTTCTATTTCATCATAAACAATCTGAAAACAGGACTTTAAGTGTAAAATACCGAACTTGTCCTTTAACAAATGAAAACAAATAAAAGTTGGTTTTTAATTGAATTAATTTAAATTTATATAAAATAAAATGTTATACTCTCCACCCATAAATTTTGTTCCTGAAAGGAAAACTCCTGCAATAAGATGTCCACACCTTTTCAAAGCACATGCTGTTAGTAAATCTGGCCCTTGGTGTATTTGTTACCACCTAATTTAACAATTTTGGTTTATTTCTTTTATGGGCAATTTCAGTGCAGGAAGTACAGTGGAAGTCCTTATATGGGCACTTTAATCGGAATATTG
Source organism: Misgurnus anguillicaudatus (assembly GCF_027580225.2). Classification (NCBI taxonomy): domain Eukaryota; kingdom Metazoa; phylum Chordata; class Actinopteri; order Cypriniformes; family Cobitidae; genus Misgurnus; species Misgurnus anguillicaudatus. Next base: position 16,668,717 of record NC_073355.2, read on the forward strand.
CACGCACGCACCAGCTGACAAGAAATCAACATGACGTATGTTTTTGGTTTTGAGGGGAATTTAAGCTTGTTCAGTTACCCAATTAATCCCGCATTATGGAAACAATGGATGTAGTTTGTTTATCTGGGGTAGCAGCGGAATTGTGCGTGTGTGTTTGTTTAATGTTGAATTTTGTTGAAATGGGGCGACCCTAGTGATAAAACAACCAGGTCACGAGTCGCAGGCAGTAAATAAAACGGCATTAAATGTCTGTGTTTTGTTGCCAATAATCGTGTAAGTGCATATAATGTAAATTACATGAACATGAATCATAAGTTATCCAGAAATAGTGGGATAATGTTTTGTATGTGTTGCTTGCTTGTGTTTCGCTCCACCCACGGTAAAGGGCGATTTATAGTCGTGCGTAGGTTCTACGCCGTAGCTACAGCTATCCGTAGCCTGCACGTAGCTCTGCGTAGCCTGACGCGCACCTCGCAAAATTTGTAACAGTGCGTCAGTTCTATGCGGACCGCAAGCGCTGTGATTGGTTACTGCCTACCAGCGGCCTGCGCGCGTGTTTGCACGTCGACGCGGACGACGACGCAAAAGTATAAATGAAAACCGACGCGGAACCTACACCGTAGGACCTACGCCAACTATAAAGAGCCCTTAAGCCTCCAGGAGCTTGGGCTTATTCGGAAAGAATCAGTACAGCTGATCTGTCTTTTATAAATCTGATAAAACTAAAGACTCTTCGGTGATATAAAGTATGCAATACTACTCTATACTCAAGATTAACATAAGATTAGCAGAAACACAGGAGAAAACACATTTATTAATCAAAGCCAACATCTGGTCCCACTTGCCTGCTAAAACGTACTTTGAACCTATCTGTGGGAAAATGCCTGGCCTCAGTTTCAACACATTTTCCATCTATCAATGTATTGATGCTCTTGTGTTGTGGGCGTTGAGGTCCAACACCATTAACTGAGTGTGAATGCAACAAATTGTAAAGGAATTGACAGGTCCACAAATGACTGAGAAGATAAACAGATGCGCTCACGCACAACACAGTATATAAAAACAAGAAAAACAACAACAACTGGGCAATAATTATGTAGGGAACGTGAAAAATATGTGCGCTGCCACAGAAAGTAGCTGCTAGCAGAAAGACAAGAGCACTGTAGATATTTTATGACTTCCATCGCATGAGTTATTCTCCCGACACCCACCCGTAAGAGCTCAGGAGTACATTCAGTAATGTTTTGTTCCTCCCTTAGAAGCAGCAAATGTGCGAGATGTCATTGTTCATCGTTAAATGACACTTGACTTCTGCCACTGTCTACTATATTAATATTTTGTCAGGTAGCGTCCCCCCCCCCTTTCATATTGCTTTTTTGTCAGGCGCTGCGATGGACAACCACATTCCTGGAAATGAGTTATGCAAATAAAACGTTGGACCGCAACAAGAGCGTGTGGGTTGCGTGTAGCTGTAAATGAAGGCTGACGAAGAGAAGGTGTGGCGGTGTCCTCGAATTAAAAGAGAATGTGAAAGTAAATCATGCCTCACTCCAGGTCCTACTCCAAAGATGGTAATCTACTGTAAATCAATAAGCACCCGCATTGGCAACACGTCTCAGAGCTGACACAGCTTAATTACCGACCAGACCCTTCCTTAAATCACACCAAATGAGATCAAATAAATAATGACCGGTTTAAGTGCCGCCATCCAGGGGTCTCTGTCAAAATCGGCAAGTGCAAATGAGTTGCAAATTTATGGAGATACAACAAGCTCTGGTGGAACATCTCGCATTCCGCTTGACAAATTGAAAAGCGGGAATGCCCAGGATCCGTGTTTCTTGCTGCCAAATAAGACAGTTAATCTGCGCAGACTCTTTGGATGCTTAATCCCCTTTAAAACCAATAAAGCCATATTTTTTGCACTCGGACTCCTGCTGAGTTTAATTTTTTGTATACTCAGATGACAACCAATACAACAGCCTATGTTTTTCCACAGCAGGCCCATAGCTTTCCAAATTAAAGGGAATTTATGAAAGATACAATGCTTTGTGTCTCACTGGAACATCTTGATGCTTTTGGGACCTTTATGCATTCGAAGTGATTACTGTATAAAATACTCTCTAGCCAGCGTTTCGCCATGATAGAAAGCCTGTTGACAACTTGATTTAGATTTTTTGGTCCAGTGGATTCTGAGCATGAAGTTTGTCAAGCAGGTGGCAAACTCAATTTGCAGTACTCCTCATTGATTTCTCTCTCCACACATTGAGAAATGATTTGTGGGCACTTCAGTCCCTTTAAAAAAAAAGAGAGAGAGTAGATATTGTGCTTCAAGGAGTTGCAGCAGAGTTTCTGCTACGAGCATCTTTATTGAGTCATAGTGGTGTTTAACACTAAAGTCTCTGATGCGCATTTAAGAAACACATGCTGTGCAGAGAGAAAGTGAACCTCTGATAAAATATTGCTTGACCTCGCAGTCACCAGTGAAAGTTGCAAGAAGCGTCTTGCCTACTCAAACTAGACATTACCCCCATAGAATTAGAATAGCTTGAGTTAAAGTGATACTTAAGCCAAATATCAAAATTACCCCATGATTTACTCACCCTCAGTCAATCCGAGATACATCCGTCATCTTTCAGACGAGCACATTTGGAGTTACTTTAGTAAATGTCCTTGCTCTTTATAATGGGAGAAAACAGCGATCAAGGAACAACTTCTGAGTCCAAGATGGCGTTGTAACTGGAAGCTACCCTCTAAAAAAATAGCACTAAAAGCTCGTAATTACAGGGGAACCATATTTAGTGCTATATAGCACCAATAAAGCACATATGAAGAACCATCGAGGGGCTATATAGCACCACTATAGCACCAGATATGGTTCTATATAGCACAATATGGTTCTACACAGGTACTGCAAAGGTGCCCTATGGCACTTAAAATTGTTCCCTTATGATTACAAGCCAATGAACCACTTTTAGCACCATTGTAGAGTGTAGTTATTATAGTTATTTTATACCACGGGACTGTTGAAAGAAAATGTTCCATGGGTGTTTTTCTGTAAACCGCACACCTAACCTGTGTGAAGGATTGGACAGAGAACAAGAGACCCCAAGCACAGACGATGTCCGGGAAGTGAACAATGAACATTTATTGACATAGAAAACAAAAAAGACACTGACAAAACACTAATTTAACAAGACTCTGATGTAACATTAAACTGAATAACACACGAACATAATAATGCACATCAGTACACAATGAACCAGCACAAGACAAGAGGAGATAAAATAGGGAAAAAACTAAACAAGATTACGAGGGCAACACAGGTGAGTGGGATAAACTGATAATGAATAATTAACGGGGAGAACAAGGTGGCTACGACTAGAAACGAGACACCAGAGGCACATGACCTAATAAACAAGGCATGAGACCCCACATAGAACATGAGGCTGTCAGAACCCTGCCATCATGATAAAACATAGATATAAAACAAGACTCCTATGGAAGGATCCTGACAACCTGTCAAATGTCTTAAAAATAGGCAGCAGAGCAATGTTTGTGGTAGTCGTGGTAAGCAGAATAATTGACGGTCCTTTGAATTATTCGAAAATAATGCACACCTGCTCCGCGTCGTGCCGCATTACCACCTTGGGTGTGCATTATTTTCTTATAATTCAACGGCCCATCGTCAAATAAGCCTTACATAATGCACACCTGCTTCTCGTCGTGCCACATTCCCAACTTTGGGTGTGCATTATTTTCTTATAATTCAATGCCACGTCAATTATTTCCTTACATATCATATTTGTAAACTTAATTATTAATTTGTGTGATTGTTGTACAGGTAGGCTTTCACATCTGAACTTTGTGAGTTGTATTTCAAGCAATAGAAATGGACTAAACAAGCGCTCATTGGAATCATGTACAGTATCTCTCCCTACATTTCTGCATAACCTGAAATAAGTTGCCGCTGCTACATGTTTCTGCATCTTTTGGTTGGAATGTCTACTAGAGGCACTGGAGACGTTTGTTTTTTTTTCTCTGTTTTGATGCAGATTCATTTAAGGTTACAAACCAGACAACATCGGTGTGTATTATTCATTTTATGCTTGTTTGAAAGTGGCAGATAAACCTCAGATGTCATTACTGTCAGGATTGATCGTGTTCGGCTGAGACAAGTCAACAACTTGTTGTCTGCGCGGTTTGTGACTTGTGCCAGGGCTAGCATCGCTAATCATAGCTTACATCAACTTTTTCTAGCAGTGATTTTAAATGGATTTCTCCAAATAGCATGACACACTTTACCTGTCGAGTAGAAACTTTGCGACTGAGGCATCAGTGGGAAGCCCAACCTGTGTGAACATTCTCCCAAAATCCCTCTGGTCTTGTTTCTTTCTTCAGAGGCCTTTCTCTTCCTGTTTTACAATTCGTAGACACTTTTTCTCTTGGGACCCTCAGACATTTTGAAAAAATACAGTGAGAATGCTAGCCTCAATGAATGTCTGAAACCGTAGACCACCACACATATACACCTGAAAGTGCGCATGTGCAGAAAGCGAACCTAGGGGCGAGCACGTACGATGTCCTTACGTAAACATAATCACCAGAATGATTGACAACTGGGACGACCAATAGTCTTGATGATCCACCCAGAAAAAGAAAATCTTCCGCTATACCTTTAACTATGCCACGGGTTTGTGCGCATATGACTATAAATAAGTGCAAATCTACTTAAAAACTTTTTAAAAATCCTATATCAAAGCACAGTCCTTCCAGAAAAATTCTGTTTTTTTGTGATTGTTGCGGGCAAAAAATCCTTGATCTTGCGGCACGTTTTCTTAAAAAATGCGATGGAATATGCAGGATATTAATGCAATTTTATGCAATGAAATTGCGGGAACTTGCAAAAACTGCGGTTGGATGAAAAGGAGAAAAAAGCGATTCCCCAAAATCTCAGTAGGCTACTACTTTAATGTAAAGAATAATTTCTTAGTACGTTTTATGATATGCCAGCATACTACATCACAGAAAGTGCTGGGAATATTTAGGTTTTCATCTTGTTTTGTTTCAGACCTTAACTCTTTCACCGCCATTGAGATAACTCGTCAATTAAGAGAAAACGCTTCCTTGCCAATGACGAGAATTTCCGCAATACCGCTATTTTCCACCAGGTGGATAATATACAACCCGGAAGTAACGCCTCACGTAAAAGAGAAAGAACTCTGTGTATGTTTTAAAGATCGCTCTGCATCTGATCTCTATCAAAAGCCCTTCACAAAAATGGACTTATCTTAGCTTTTTGTCAAAATTTGGTGTTTTTGAAGAAACCTACCCATGTTTGAGAGGTGATAAAAAGAGAACTACTGAAGGTAGGATGAAAGATTTTTTTTTTTAAAGATGATGGTCTGTTCTTTCATTTGATATATTGAATGTTTATATATTTAAAGAAGAACATTTTCTGGAATGCATTAAACTTTTGTGAAAATCATGAAAAATGCTGGCGCTGGCTGGCAACGTTTTTTAAAAAACGCTGGCGGTGAAAGAGTTAATAAACAAATGGCTCAAACTTACAAAACATTGATGAGTCAAACAAGTGTAGCTTTACAAAATGAATATGCTACAACGTTTTTTTGCGCTTATTTTTGTTGGCAAAAGAGACTGATTTGCGGGCTTCATGGTTTCATTGGCATCGCAGGGTTTGCAGCTTTTCACTGATGTTCACATCGCATAATTACGTCACTTCATAACATTCCCATGGCAACGGGGGACATGTCTGCGCTTGTGTTCAGTAAATGCAACTTTTTTTACTTTCTGCTAAGATATATGTGATTTTTGCTATGAAAATGCAGAGATAATGAATCATACAAGCCCCGCATATTTTGCTCGCGGAAATCTGCAATTTATGAGGCGAAAAATGCGGCCCCCGCATAAATATGCAAACTTTGGCTGATTATGCATTGAATCATGCGACCGCATAACCGCGTTTTTCTGGAAGGACTGATCAAAGCAGAGAAAAACCAAACGCCTTCACCGAAAGATGCTGTGATATCTACCTGAAGCAACGCATTTTCTCTATACTCTATTATAGATACTCTATTCGGTATATGTCGCACATTACGTTACCAAACCGAAAAATTGGGTTGATCGCTTCCGGTTGCCGTTATGTTCTTTTATTCTCATATCTGCATGTATGTGAGAAGAAAATGCCTTTGTCAAAAGCTATATAAAAGTTTTTACATTTTCTTTTACTTAGGTTTAAGATGTTAATGAGCATATCCACTGGACATCGGGTTTTTTTCGTCGTTGCTAGCATAGAGAATTCAGAACCGGAAGCGATCTACTGTTTAACAGGAATGAGGAAGTAAGTTGAGCATGTACCCTATTAAAATTCAGTAGTTGCAAAAATATGTTCTACTCCTTTGGTAATGGCTTCTCCACTTCACAAGTGAGACAAGATTGCCACTGGTGTCTCTTTTAAAAACAGGTGCATGACGCCCCTGATCACAGCTTTCACAGTTATGACAGCGCATGCATTTACCGGCTATACAAATGCTGTCACTAACATTGACAGTGAACACTCAAACATATGGACAGTGTAGCAGCAGTGTTTAAAAAATCATTTGCGGTAGCTAAAGTGACAAAGAACTTGCTAAGGGATAGCATGATTCATCTTCCTCCTGTAGACAGAAGGAACGAACATCTGCTTGCTCTCAGGAGGTTGGAGCCAGGAAGACTGTGTGGAATTGCATGGCTTTTTGTAGACTTAATCACAAACAGTAAGACCAGTAATCCACTGTCACCGGACAAATGACCTCAGCCCCAGAGAAGCGCAATTACAGCTTTCTGCAACTCTTTTCGCTTGAAACACTTGACCTGAATATAAAAACACACTCATTCTTTTCATGCCAGCTTGCCGACAGCTCGTCATACATAACAATAATGGAACGGCTTGTTGTGGAGTATTATCCAGTAGGCATATATAAAGTCTACCAAAAGTCCTTTCATCTGCCCTGTGGGTCATTAAAAGCGCCTAAGGAAACGCTTCTGCCATGCCCTCATTTATCCGTTAATCCACTTTAATTAATTCCCTTTCATTTACCTTGGTTAGCAGGAATCAATAGCACAGGTTTCACTTGATTTGACAAATGTTCTTTCTCTTAATCCCACAGTGCCTTAATGGATTTATGGGGGTCTTTCCTTAAGTGTGCTGCGTTACTAATGAGTCACAGGCCATTGATCGGCTCAAACTTCCAAAAAAATTGCAACTCACCAAATTGACTGCTGTCAGAATAATCTTGGTACAAAGAAATACTTAAATTCATATTTTTATGTAGCAGTAATAACCAGACTTTTATTTTATTATGTGGTTTAAATGGTTGCGTAAGCATTACTGGTCAAAAGTTTAAGATGGCCAGTGGCGGCTCGTGACTGCTCATCCGAGGGGCGCAAATTCAAAATAAGTGTTCCGAGTGTCGTGTGTGGTTCGTAATTTCAAAATATGTGTTCTGCACGTCGAGTGATCCTATTTGCATCAGGTGTTTTGTCAAAATAAGTGCCTACTGCACACGCGTCAAAACCGAGACGCTCGCATTCACAAAATAAATGCAAGACACTCCCTTAACACTAAACTCTGATTATGCGAGTATCTGGCAAACACAAGTGCCTCTTTTATCATAAACCCTTTAGACGCGTCTACAGCAGGCACTTATTTTGGCAAGACATATTTTAAAATTACAAACCACACACATGACGGACTACATACATGTTGTGACGAACTTCACATCGAGTGCCCTCGAAAAACAAGGTTCCCACACCTTAGTTAACTTCAAATTCAAGGACCTTTCAAGGACTTTCCAGGTCCAATACCCTCAAATTCAAGGACTAAATGTGGGAACACATTTCAAGTGAGAACGGGTTACATTGTGTTACTTTTAAAGATACATTGTTACAGTTCCCTTTCAAGGGAATTCACGCTGCATCACTGCGGTGACACTTTGGGGACGCCTCCAGGGGTACAGTAAGTGCGTCTGAATGTGTATATCAAATTCAACCAATGACAAGGCTTAATGACAAAGACAGGGTGGCATGGTAGCCAGGAAGTATATTGCTATCTAAAATATTGCCAAAGACGGCATTACAGGGACGCAGGAAGTATGGCAAGGGTGATGCAACGTCTCGTTCCCTTCTCAGGGAACAACAGTTACACACGTAACCCGAGAGATGTTTTCATGTGTCAAACACAACTATGCAAAAAGCATTTTGGTATGAATCAACATTCGCATACAGAAAATGTAAGCATTTAAAGCAGGGGTGTCAAACTCATTTTAGGCTGAGGGGCGGATGGTAAATAACGCCACGAAGTGAGGTCCGGATAATTTTTTTTAACCTTAGTGTGCTGATAATTGTGTTAATTTTAACTAAACAAACCAATTAATTAGTTTGTTCAGCAAGAAAACTAGAGAAACAAACAGCTCTGTGAAAACTACATTTCATAAGTCACACTCATACTGTACATATTATACACACAAATTTACATCTGTACAAAATCCACTGGCCTTAGGTTGAAAAGCCTTAATTTAACTTCTTTTGGATTATTCCTTAATGCCAAAATTATTTATAAACCATAAACTTTTATTTAGAATACATTTGTAATGAGAACAGTCATTTAGAAAATGAAAATGCTAGATAGGGCAGTGGCCCAAACCAAAAAGGGCACTAAGGGGTGGTACTATTATTATGGTTTTAATAAAGTATTATAAATATGATGTGTTATATTACTATCATGTGATTATAATGGGAAATATAATAACAAGAATTAAAGTGTGACAATCTGCTAAATATTCAATATGATTTACCTGCTGGCTTGATGGAGCTTTGAATCCATGTTTGCAATGTTGAACTGCCTTTAGCAGCCTCCCTTTCCGTTCTCTGTCTTTTTTTTATCAAGACATTGGTGTTTTTGTCTACAAAGTGTGCCAACAATAGTACATTTAGTGTTTATATTAACTTAGATCTGATCGGGAAGATTAAATTGATTAGACCAGTATTGTAACGTTAATACTAAGAATGAGGCTATTTTGTTGTTGTTTGCTTGCTATGCTGTTAGCACTTTTAGAACACCGACAGCAAATCATTACCGGAAGAAATAAATAAACAAACTTCCAAATTACTAATTCTGTTGTTTAACAACTGATTTAATGTAATGAATCTACCTGTTAATGCAACGAACTTCGGAAAATGTCGTCTTCGCTCTCCAGGCAGAGATTGGACACAGAGATGCTGCGGAGCGGGCGGGAAAACACGAAGTGGATTAGCGGAATCAGTGGACCTTTAGCGGAGCAGTAACAATAAAACAGCAAGATCTTTGGGGACCGTGTTCCGCGTTTTGCTGCTTTCCGCAAGTTTCTCATATTAAAAACGAACTAGACACCCGCTGAAAGGGTTTTTAAAATACGTATTTAATAATTAACAATCATCATGCGGGCCGGATTGAACACCTTTGTGGGCCGTATCCAGCCCGCGGGCCGTATGTTTGACACCCCTGATTTAAAGCAAACAGTTTAGCATGTGTGCTTAAAAAGTCTAGAATTTTTATGATATTATCCTACAATACACAGGATTTTATTTTTTCAAGCACTTTCAATGACCTGTATCTATGTATGCATATTTTCAACTTCTCAGGGCCTTGAATTATGTCCCCCAGATTCACAAACTTTCAAGGATTTCAAGGACCCGTGGGAACCCTGGAAAAAATAAGTCACCGGCCGCCACTGAAGATGACTTTACTGAAATGTGTCTCATAATCTTAATAACCTTTTGATCTGAAGCCATTTACAATTAGTTTTGTAGACCAACTTAGACCAAATAATAAACGGGAAAGCAGCCAATAGAGACCCACATAGATGGGAACTCATTCAGTGCTGCTTAAAATAAAAGACTAGGCCTTAAAGAGCCAGCTGAGATTACCAAGTGTACATTTTTGCAAGGCAAAGCACATTACATAAGTCTAAAATACATTACTTGCAGTCTGAAATACACTGCCATCCAAAAAAGATAATGGTCACCACCTGGATTTCACCAACCAAATATGTATGCCTCTCTGGCTATTGCAGGTCTAGGTTCAGCAATGTTATGTGCCCAAAGAATGAGGTCAGATGACTACCTGGGTGATTCTCATGAAAACTTGGTTTTAAAAATGTCAAGCATGAAAATTGCTTAAATTTACTTTTTTCCCACCAGACATTGAAAAACAAAGTCTGGAGTAAATGGGAACATTAATTTAAAAACTTTTACTTATCATTTAACACTTTTTGTAATATAATTTAAAAAATTAGTCCTAAAAAATCTCATTACCGCAACAGTCAGAAAACATCAACACTGACATATTTTCAAAATGACATGACAAACCTGAAAGAACATAACTTGGAGATTCTGCACATGCATTTAAAATCAAAGTATTATGCTTCTATTAATTAAATTAACATTTAATAAGCATCTGTTGTGGTAATGATAATCAAAATGTTGTGTAAGCATTCTGACAAGAAAATATTTCAAATTAACTGTAAAAAAAATGATCTTACCTGGTAGCCATCTTGAAGTAACTGGTCCATGTGCTTGGTCACTCAAAATCAAACTTTATTAAAATTCTGTATGTGTGCTTAAACTGTTCTCAAAAAGTGTTGCGGAGGATGAGAACATCAGGCATGGACACATCATTTTCCTAATTTTTCTTCATTATTATTATACATGAATATTCAGTAAATATTTTTTTCTGTCATCTAAAGTAGTCTAGCAAAACATCCATTTATTTTTTTTTCCTAATATTTTTGTGTTCATTTAATTAAATTACAAAATAACGCATGTTCAAACACAGCCGGACACATTGCGGTAATGAGAATTTCAGCAGAAAATGAGATAAAATTTCCAATTATAAATTCTTATGTTGAAATCACACATTGTGCAAGGTAGAACACAGTATTGTGTTAATTCTGATGCTTTTTAATGTTACTATGTTACACATTTTAAAGCTAAAATCATTAGTGCCGTGGTGTTTCAATGGTTTCGTGAGAATCTTCCACCTGAATTACTGAATGACTATCAATGTATTATTACATTAATGGATTTTATCTTCCCTGATGGCACAGGAATATTCCAAGATGGCAATGCCAGGATTCATTCGGCTCAAATTGTGAAAGAGTGATTGAGGGAGCATTAGACATCATTTTCACACATGGATTGCCCTCCACAGAGTCCAGAACTTAACCCCATTGAAAATCTTTGGGATGTGCTGGAGAAGACTTTGCTTAGCTGTTCCACTCTCCCATCATCAATACAAGATATTGGCAAAAAAGTAATGAACTCTGGATGGAAATAAATGTTAATAAATGACTTTTCTTTAGACGGGTAGTGCATAAGAGTTTTGACTTCATATGATATCTGACCGATATGCATTCTGTAAAGAAAACATTTAAACCATTTGCTTATCAAAATAATATTCTAAAAAAGCAAAGGTTGCCAAGGCAACCAGTAGGCTTTGCTACATTGTGTCTAATGGGCCTAACCTGCACCAATTCTCAGATAGCCATTAAAACCCTGACATCAGCACTGAAGCAACATCGCATTAGGTCAGGTATTTGCATTCATTTAGGTCAGATGTTCTTTGTAGATTTTTTTATCTAGCACCTCACATTATTTGTATTATTCAGAGTGACATATGTAATTTCAGCATTTCCAACACCCCATTTTTCATCAAAGGATTACAGAATAAAAAGCCAAAGGCCTTCTAACCGAGTCAAATAACTAAATATGTAACTAGAAACATTGCAAATGCTAAAGAAACTGACCGTCACATACATTCGTATTAAGGTCCAAGTACTCACAGGGGAATGTTTGAATGTGATCCACGATCGTTTTTTACATCGTCATTCATCTATTTCATCTTTCGTGCACTTGTGCACAGGATTCTGATAACAAAGTGGTATTTCTGAACAGCTCAATGCCAATAATAAGTGGATTTGAATTGAAGGTAGGCTATTTGATTAAAGTGCACCTATTTCATTGTTAAAAAACAATGTAATTTTGTGTATTTGGTATAATACAATGTGTTTGCGTGGTTTATAGTAAAAAACACATTATTTTACACATACCGTACATTTTTGTAGCTCCAGATTTCCCTCTCTTCCTGAAACGCTCAGATTTCGTACAAAACTCATTTATTTAAAAAGCGCTGTGTCTCTGATTGGCCAGCTGATCTGTAAATTGTGATTGACCTGAATACCTGACAGCAGCGGGAAAAGTGACGCTCCTTACCATGTTTAAAAGTTTCGCTCACAATGCAGTGCTAACAGGAGTTTACTTACAGGCTGTGAGGAATTATGATAATGTCGGTCTTGTCTACATCACCAATCCCAGGAAGTAAACTGTTTCCTAAAATCCATGTGTTTGTTGTAGTCCAAGAAAAGAGATTTACGCTGGAGACGATAACTCACTTCATTGTTTACTTTGGGGTATGTACCTTTTGCATATTGTTAACACCCTAAATAAAATTTAAAAACGTGAATCGGATAATTGGTGCTCTTTAACATATAATAGGTGCTGAGAGCTTTCGTCCAATACCATTATCTCATCTTTGACAGAGGTGGTGTTTAGCCGCTTTTGGATCTGATATATATCTTTAGGGCTGAAAATTTACTAGATCTTTCACAGTCTGTGTCTGTGGGGTTTTTACATATGGGAACCACTATATAGATTTTGCATTGCATAATCACTGATGTAAAGATTTCCTACATGTAGACACTGTTTAATCGAAAACAAATGCAACAGTTAATAACGTTGTTTGGTTGCCAAGTTGTTTAGCTCTTGACTTGGTAAAAGGAAAAATCCATAAACTCAATTCAATCGGATATAGGTGGTTTTCTTAACACTCAAAAGGCTAGTCCCAAAGGTTTCAATTAGGAAAGCGTGAAGCATCCTAGCGTATTCACTCTAATAGTAAAGACCGATCTCCTGAGTGTTGAATATGGGCGCCGCCGGTAGTATTGCTCTCTCTAACCCGGGTTAATTGGGTTCCTTTCAGCTTTTGCCAAAGAGAAAAGAACGAATCCCCTTATTGTGAGCGGAAGTTGTTATCCAAGTGTGGAATATTTGTCAGTTCCAGACGCATGCCTTAATATTCCTTGTAGGTTCAAAGTGGTGTCAGATACTCAACGATAAACGTAAGGCTGCTTTATAAAGGTCTCTTGACCATTTTTGGACTTCGTTATTTCTGTCTGTGAGTACACAGAAGCAGGAGCTTAGCCGGGCAGAGACCCTTAAGGACTGGCAGTTTAAGACTGCGTCTCAAAGTTTTTACAAGGCAGCTGGAAAGCATTCGTCTCTGTTGCATTTGTGAGCAGTGTTGGGGGAAGTTCAGGGGCGGAGTGGGACCAAAAAAATCTACCGGGAAATTTCTTATAGGCCTACCACCGGCCCTCCGTGGTAAAAAAAAGGTCTCGTATTAGTAATACAAATTGTAAACAATCTGCCAAAAAAATAATAATAATAATAAAATCATTAAATCATGGCTAATTTTCCTAAACGAGTAACTATACAAAATTATACCTGTTTGAAAGACTGAGATGCGCACCTGTCAATCAGCTACTACATAACAGTGCGAGGCTAGAGACGAACATGCTCATAAATGGGAGTAATATGGAATAATGTGTGCATCTTTAAATACCTGTAACAATACAGTTCCTTTGAAAATAATTTTTGTCAAAGTTTTGAGAAATAATAATGTTGTAAGGATATGTATTGCCATATTGCAGTTGAATACTCTTATCTATAATATGGAAGTCACATAGTAGGAAATATATAATGTGATACTGCAAAGTTACCCTTCTAATTTTTATTTATGATATAGCCTTATGGAGATAAACCTTTGTAAATGTGCTGATTTGATTCTCCCGATTGCCACTCCGCTACTGGGGAAGTTACTTTTTAAAATATCCATTACAATATTAAGTTATTCCCCAAAAAAGTAACTAATTGCATTACTTAGTTACTTTTCATGGAAATTAATACTTACGTTACTTTTAACTCATTCACCGCCATTGACGAGTTATCTCCAGATGGCGCCAAAACGAATTTATCAAAAACGGAAGTTAAAAAGAGCTAATGATTTATTTTAACTGCGTTTATGTTTGATAGTCATTCTGAGTCTGATCTCTAACATAAATTTCTTTACAAAAACGCAATTTTTTAAGCTCAAAATTTTTGAAGAGAAATATCCATATTTCAGTGGTAAATTAAGTAGAAAAAGTAAATATATAATGAAACGTTTTTTCCCCATTTTGTTTGTTTGTTTGTTTGTTTATTGTTTGTTTGAAAGCAGAGGGTGTTTTATTTAATTTGATATAATTTGTATGTTTATATATTAATAGAAAATAAATTTTCCTGCAAGGAATTTTGTGAAACTTTTGTTAAAATCAGAAAAATGCAGGTGGGCAACTTTTCTCAAAAAAGCTGGCGGTGAATGAGTTAAAGGTGCAGTGTGTAATTTTTAGAAGGATCTCTTTACAGAAATGCAAAATAATTTTCAAAACTATATTATCAGTGGTGTAATGACCTTTTAAAATGAACCGTTATGTTTCTATAACCTTAGAATGAGACATTTTTATCTACATACACCGAGGGTCCCCTTACATGGAAGTCGGCATTTTGTGCCGCCATGTTTCTACAGACGCCCTTAACGGACAAACTTTTTACTTAGTTGTCTCCAACGATGAAATGTTTGTCCGGTGGTGGCTATCGTAGCTTCTGTATGCATTTCAAAACTAGGGTTGGGCAGTGGACTGAGCCGTTGGTTGCAATTCACAACCTCACCACTAGATGCCGCTAAAAGTTACACACTGCACCTTTAAGTTACTTTTGCGTTACTTTTTTACTTGGCTGAGGCTTGATCCCTTTCAGACTTTGCAGGTGTTTTTTTATGACTGAGGTCTGCTTTTAGAAATTGCATATTTCCATCGCAAAAAATGTCAATCTCCGTTTCTAACCCAAACTGTTCTGTCAGGGCCGAGAGATACACAGGGATCCCAAAGCAGATTTAACAGAATTTATTGAAAATAACAATAATGACAGTCAATAAAGCTCAGAGTCCACTCGCTGAAGGGAATCCACTCAAGCACTGGTAACCCAGACTCTGAAGTTCTTGAAGGGTGATAGGAAAAATCACAGAACAGCAGAGAGCACAAATGAGTGGGGCAAACGAACAAAACAACAAACTGGGCAAAACTGACAAACTAAGGACATAACAGGACAAGAGACTAGTAGAGCTAGTAACTGATGAGTACATTCACAGTACAAACACTGGCGTATATAGACAAACGGATCTGCAAAGACACACTAGAGACACAGGGATTAAATACACAGACCAGACGAGAGGATAACAAGCAACAGGTGAGGAAGACGAGAGGAGGCAATCACACTGAACAGGAACACCTGTGAGGGAAGCACACGTGAACCTGTAAAACACATACAAACACAAGACAACCACAGTACCAACAAGACAAAACCATAAATATATTTATATATATATAAACATATGTAAATATATATAAATATATATATGAAAACAGAACACTAGACTACACAAGACATAAAAACAAAGACTGGAAAATGCAAGGGAGCGGGGAAAAATAACACACAATGACAAGAGAATACAAGGGAGCAGGGAAAAGTCACAAGACATGGGAAAAAACGTGGTCTGATATGACAATACCAAAACCACGTTCTCCCACACAAAACATTGTACTGTCAGGACCCTGCCATACACAACTAGATATAATACTAAACCAGATTATGGCAGAGTCCTCACAGGACCCTCCCCTCAAGGGACGCCACCTGGCGGCCCTCAAGGAGAGACACAGGACAAGACAGACTGGACACTGGACAACACCCACGAAAACATGACAAACACTAACAAGGGAAGACAAGACAGAACAACTAGAGGATTCGGGTGGGACAACAAGAACAACAAACAAGGGAGGGGGGGCGGGGGAACAACAACGTTCACAGGAGGAGGGATGGGACTGGGTACAGGACGAGACCTCTGACCCCGGGGAGTAGCTGAGGGTTGGGTGCGTGGAGGCCGGGCAGGCCTAACAGGGTTCCGTGGGGAGGAAACAGCTTGGGGTAAGGCAGGAACAACAAGGTCAGGGTTTAAAGGCTGAGGGGAAACAGGAAACATGACAGGGGGTGCAGCGGGCGGCTGCAGAGATGACACAGGGACCTTGACAGAGGAGGCTGCGGACGGCAGCGGAGACAAGGCAGGGACAATGACGGGGGCGCCGCGTCCGGCAGCGAAGACGACATGGAGACTGTGACAGGGGGCGCAGCGGACGGCTGCGGAGGCGAGACAGGAATAGTCACAGGAGCCGCTGCAGACGGCAGCGGAGACGAGACAGGGACAATGACAGGAGGTACAGCGGACGGCTGCGGAGACAACACAGGGACAGTGACAGGGGCCGCTGCGGTTGGCTGCGCAGACGGCAGGGGTTGCAGCGGAGGCTGCGCAGACGGCAGGGGCTGCAGCGGAGCAGACAGAGGCTGCTGCTTCTCAGAGGACTGAGGGGTGGCAGCTGGTTGAAGAGCGGAGGAGTTCTTCTTCCTCTTCTTCCTCCGTCCGGAGACCGGTAATGCAGGATGGAGATCGGGTGCAGGCGTAGTCTCCGGCGCTGGAGAGATGAGAGTCGACCTCCCCAACCTGATCGCCCCGGTCTGAATGCCCCTTCCCCGTATCGCCAAACGACTACCCCGAAGGCTGGCTGGCGGGGCGGAGCTTATGGAGCTTGATGTGGTGGGTGCTGAGCTTTCCAGGACCATCCTCCCGACAACGCGGCCCTCTGGGACAGGTGACAGGGGTCTAGACTTGGGTTCAGGCCTGTTCCTCACGAAGTTGACCATGTCGAAGAAGTCCAAGGGCTTGAGCAACTCCACCTCACTGGACCTGAGAGGCTCATCGAGGCAGGCATAAAATATCACCTTAAGCTCATTCCCGCTAAGCCCGGCAAGACGAGCCTCCTCCAAGAACTTGGAGGCGAAGGACCGGATCTCTGCTCCTCTCTGCCGCATGCCAAAGAGTAAACGGGCATGGTGGTTGCGGTGGGCAGTGAAAGCCGAATCCTCCTCCTGGGCAGTAGTGGAGAGCTGAGCGGTCGCTGAACAGCCAGATTCTGTATCTGCGGGATCCATTACTGGCAGATCCGTTCTGTCAGGGCCGAGAGATACACAGGGATCCCAAAGCAGATTTAACAGAATTTATTGAAAATAACAATAATGACAGTCAATAAAGCTCAGAGTCCACTCGCTGAAGGGAATCCACTCAAGCACTGGTAACCCAGACTCTGAAGTCCTTGAAGGGTGATAGGAAAAATCACAGAACAGCAGAGAGCACAAATGAGTGGGGCAAACGAACAAAACAACAAACTGGGCAAAACTGACAAACTAAGGACATAACAGGACAAGAGACTAGTAGAGCTAGTAACTGATGAGTACATTCACAGTACAAACACTGGCGTATATAGACAAACGGATCTGCAAAGACACACTAGAGACACAGGAGCTGTGTCCCAATTCAGGGGCTGCGACCTTATAAGCATGCGACCTTAAATATGAGCACTCGGTCTTTCAAGGTGGCAGCCTCAGAAATCCGCGAAAAGAACTGAAATGAGACGGTCTAACCTTCGGATGACCCATAATTGGCGTCACCTGCTGCGCCTGTTAGCAGGACATTGCGGAAACGTTTCTGACTTATTAAAATAAATATGAAATCAGAAAAATATTAATTTAGTTTAGAAAATATGACACGTTGATATAGATTAAACTATTCAACAGTATATTAAATTTAATTAATCAACCTTAGAAATATATGCATCATAAAAATAATAATATTAACACAAAACATAACTTATAATACTAAAACAGTGACAAACTTTTTTTGATAAATACACACTTTTATTTAATGAAGGTTTTAATTGTTTATTTTATAATATCCAGCCGCCGTTGCAGGCGCGCAATGAATCTTGGGATATCCTCGGCTGTTAAGGATCCATTCGTTCTATCCTTAACAGCGCGGAGAAATGAGGACGCATTTTGAGGTTTCATTCTAAGCATCCTTCGAATTGGGACGGCCTTACCAGCCTGAAGTCGCGCTGCTGTGACGCAATCGGTCTTAAAATACGTCCTTAGAAGGTCGCAGCCCCTGAATTGGGACACAGCTAGGGATTAAATACACAGACCAGACGAGAGGATAACAAGCAACAGGTGAGGAAGACGAGAGGAGGCAATCACACTGAACAGGAACACCTGTGAGGGAAGCACACGTGAACCTGTAAAACACATACAAACACAAGACAACCACAGTACCAACAAGACAAAACCATAAATATATTTATATATATATAAACATATGTAAATATATATAAATATATATATGCATGAAAACAGAACACTAGACTAAACAAGACATAAAAACAAAGACTGGAAAATGCAAGGGAGCGGGGAAAAATAACACACAATGACAAGAGAATACAAGGGAGCAGGGAAAAGTCACAAGACACGGGAAAAAACGTGGTCTGATATGACAATACCAAAACCACGTTCTCCCACACAAAACATTGTACTGTCAGGACCCTGCCATACACAACTAGATATAATACTAAACCAGATTATGGCAGAGTCCTCACATGTTCCCACACGCACGCGCACGCATTGCGTAATTCTACGTGACTATGCTCAGTTTAATTCAGTACATGTTTTGTTTCATCAAATTAATTAAACTGAAAAGTAAATTGCATTACTTAAAAAAAAGTAACTCAAATATTAACGTGTACATTTATATAAAAATGCGTTACTTCACTCGTTACTTTAAAAAAGTAATATTATTACGTAATGCACGTTACTTGTAATGCGTTACCCCCAACACTGTTTGTGAGAAACACTGTGTCTAAAAGAAACTTTGGGTTTCATGTTTAAGACCATGTTTAAATCCAAATCATTTTTACCAACTATAACCAACCATGTCACAAACAGTCTGGTGCAAGAACAGATGAAAGGACATCAATAACATCAAATTTCAAATAATAAATCTGCACATAGCATGAAATGCACATTCATAATATGCCCTCAATACCAAAACATTTCAAATATATTGTGAAATAATCTCGTCTTAGTCTGACTGAGCGAGCAGAATGCACCATTTGCTACAATGGCTCTTATTACAGACAGCATCAGTGAGGAGTGCAGGCACCTCAGCACGCCTACAGACAACACACTGACAGTTCATTCATATTTTACACCTCCTTCAGCAAACTAATAATCAAACAGGAGCTTGCACCTGTTAGCCATCTACAGTATAAGTCGGTTATTATTTAATATTACTGTAATTACAGCAAGCAGATGACAAGAAAATCACATGCAGATACCGTATAGAGTAAATCAAGTTATAAATGATTTGTTTCTAAGACACAGCATTGTGTTATACATCACATATCTGAATATGCATTGCCTTCAAGATGCGTTCAGTTTATCTTTGTAGAAAATAAAATGTTTGGGTTATACATTAAAGATATACTCTCACCTAAAGGATTATTAGGAACACCTGTTCAATTTCTCATTAATGCCATGGTGTAATGATGTTTTTTCTTGGCACACTTTAGGCCCCTTAGTGCCAATTGGGCATTGTTTAAATGCCACGGTCTACCTGAGCATTGTTTCTGACCATGTACCCATCCTCTGATGGCTACTTCCAGCAGGATAATGCATCATGTCACAAAGCTCGAAACATTTCAAATTGGTTTCTTGAACATGACAATGAGTTCACTGTACTAAAATGGACCCCACAGTCACCAGATCTCAACCCAATAGAGCATCTTTGGGATGTGGTGGAACGGGAGCTTCGTGCCCTGGATGTGCATCCCACAAATCTCCATCAACTGCAAGATGCTATCCTATCAATATGGGCCAACATTTCTAAAGAATGCTTTCAGCACCTTGTTAAATCAATGCCACGTAGAATTAAGGCAGTTCTGAAGGCGAAAGGGGGTCAAACACAATATTAGTATGGTGTTCCTAATAATCCTTTAGGTGATTTCTATATCTTTTATCCAAAGCAGCATATGTGTGTTCCCTAGGAATCATACCGTTGACCTTTTGCACTGCTAACGCAAAGCTACAGGAACATTATAAGACATACAATTGTGCAAATAAGACTTCTCTTTCTAGAAATGTTTTTACCGGTGAGTAAAAGAGTAATACAACACAACTAAGTGAACATCAATATTTTTTTGTGATAATTATTCAAGCCTTGGGAATCCCTCATAAGACAGACAAGCCAAAAGCTAAGTGCATGCCGTGGATCCCAAGACTTCCCACAGAGAAATGAAATCACAGACATAGGAAAACAACACCCATGTTAAAACGTAAAAGGCAAGTGAGGGGATCAAAGGTGCAGCGTCTCAGCGGGCAGATTAGCGCGCGTGGATCGCAAAATACAAACGGACGTTTCATGACAAAAGAAATGACTTCCTTCTTGAATACATTCGCGTGATTAGTATGGGGCAGAGGCTTTCAGGCTTTTTGGCAGGAGCTGAATTAAATGTAGATGGGAGGGTGCGAAGACGCTCCAGTCTGAATAACTGCAGATGCCAAAAACAGGCAGACAAAGAGGGAGGCATATAATCTGAGTCATTATCAGAACTAAATGGACAGAATGTGCAACCATCTCAAACGAACAAAGTGATTTCACAGATCGCTGATGCCCTTTTCTGGGGATGGCAAATAAATGGCTGTGCTATATATTTTTTTCCCCCACTGTGCAAGTTCTACCGAGCGCAGTTACACGGGGAGCGGTGACCTCCCATCAGGGCGACCAAATCATCTCGCACCGCACCTAAATGGAGTTCAGCGATGGAGGTTGTCGTGATGAAACACTGAGGACACCGAGCGTAGCTTGCTTTATCAATAAAGGGATCGCCCTGCAGGGTGACGGTACGGGTGATAATGGGTTGTGCATCCGGTGCTCAGCGCATCAACAAACTCTACTGAGGTTATAATCATTTTAGATGAGGTCAGGTTGGAAGGTTAATGCTGGAAGTGAGCGGGCATCAACGTACGCTGATATTTCAAATCATTATTTCAAAGCATTCGAAAATAGAACAGGATATTGTTTGGTTTTCTATCAGTGAGTGTGATGTTAGCCATGACGAGGTCTTGCACAAGATGATCAAATGTACAGCTTGAATGCATGCGTTTGGCATGTATAATAATTTAATACACACTTAAAAATAAAGGTGCTACAAAAGGTTCTTCACAGAGATGCCATAGAAGAAGCATTTTTGGTTCCACAAAGAACCATTCAGTCAAAGGTTTTTAACAAAATCACTTTGTTCTTACTGTTTTATAGTCTATACAGACAGAAACAGTGCGTTTATTTTAGGGTATAAAGTAAGAGCACCCGAAACCCTGGTGGTTCGCAAGGGAACTGCATGGCATTCATTAAATGGATTGTTAAAAAACAATTAAGGGGATCGCACACCGGCCGCGCAGCTCAGCGCCGTTCTAAAAAAAATCAAACACATTGTTTTCTATGAGTATACGCACAGCCAGGTGGTGGACTCAGGAAGTTGCTTAAATCCCTGTCGCGCCACACAGCGCCACTCACATAGTTTAACGTTAAATAACATCATATTTGTCCCAAATCATTAACGATTAACATTGGCTGCTAACGTATATATTTTGCATTTTGAAGTAGACGCTATCTGACGAAGCTCGCGCTATTTAATGTGCACTTCCGGTTTACAATACCTCCGAGTTGCCCTAGACGCGACTCGACGCGGCGCTGAGCTGCGCGGCGGTGTGCGATCCCCTTTAAGAAGGATCTTTTGACAGAAATGCAATATAATATACATAACTATATTATCAGTGGTGTATAAAGACCTTACAAAATAAACTGTATTGTTTTTATTACCTTAGAATGAACCGTTTTTATCTACATGCACCGTGGGTCTCCTTACATAGAAGTTGCCGTTATTTTTCTAAAGTAGCTGTAGTAACTGTTCAATAGAGTGTGTTTTGTCCCTACGTTGTCTCAGACGACGATATGTTTGTCCTGTGGCAGCTATTGTAGCTGCTCATTGCGTTTCGAAAATGAGGTTGGTTGCAATTCGCAATCTTACCACTAGATGCCGCTAAAAACATACTGTATATTTAATTTATTACAATGAAATCATAAAATGTAAATTAATAATTGCATAATCCTATATACTCACACATATATTTTATATTCCAGCTACTTCACTATTATTAATTTTGACACACCAAAAATCCTCCATACCATGGTTGCAGCTTCTAAGTGATGCAGTGTTTCCCATTAATTTCTAAATTGTGCCACCATTTAGTAACTCCACATTCAGTGACTTTTGTTCAAAAGAGGCACATAATGACAAAACTAGAGTCTTTTTGGATAAACCCAGTGTAAAAATGTCACCAGTACTGCCACGGGAGGCGAGAGCACAGTCTCGCTTTCAATAAATTGTATAGCTTGAATGCATAAATAAGTTACTACACATAGCTACACCCTTAAAAATTAAGGTGCTACAAATGATTCTTCACAGTGATGCCATAGAAGAAGCATTTTCGGTTCCCTAAAGAACCATTCAGTTAAAGGTTTTTTAAAAGAACCACTTTGTTCTTACAGTTTTAGAGTCTATACAGACAGAAATTGTTCGTCTATGTCAGGGTTTCTAAAGTGGGAGTGCCCGAGCCCCTTGTTTTTCGCGAGGGAACTGCAGGGTGTTCATGAAAGAGTTGTTAAAAGACAACTAAAGGTGCAATGTGTAACTTTTAGGAGGATCTCTTGACAGAAATGCAATATAATATACATAACTATATTATTAGTGGTGTATGAAGACCTTATATAATAAACTGTATTGTATTTATTATTGTTTTTATCTACTTGCACCGTTGGTCTGCTTACATGGAAGTCGCCATTATTTTTCTACAGTAGCCCTAAACGGTCCAACAGTTCAATAGAGCTCGTTTTGTCCCTACATTGTCTCAGACGACACATGTTTGTCATTGCATTTCGAAAATGAGGTTTATTGCAATTCGCAATCTCACCACTAGATGCCGCTAAAAACATACTGTAGGTTTAATTTATTACATTGAAATCATACATTTAAATTAATAATTTTATAATCATAAACATACACACACACACATTCTGGTTTCCATGTTTTGTGGGGACATTCCATAGACGTAATGCATTTTATACCATACAAACTGTATATTCTATTCCCCTTACTTACCCCATTCCCTAACCCCAACCATCACAGAAACCCTTCTACTACTTCACATTTTCAAAATACATCATTTTGTTTGATTTATAAGCTTGTTTCCTCATGGGGACATCAAAATGTCCCCACAAGGTCACAAAAATACTGCTATTCCTATCTTTGTGGGGACATTTGGTCCCCACAACGTATTAATTACCATGTACACACACACACACAGACACACACACACACACATATATATTGCCCATATATATATATATACACATGATATATTCCAGCTTTTTCTGTATTATTAATTTTGCCACACCAAAAATCCTCCACGGCTACAGCTTCTAAGTGATGCAGTGTTTCCCATTAATTTCTAATTTGTGCCACCAGTGTTAGTAACTCTAGATTTAGTGACTTTTGTTCAAAAGAGTCACATAATGACAAACCCCAGCGTCTTTTTGGATAATCATTCAGTGTAAAAATGTCACCAGTACTGCCACGGAGGGCGAGGGCACAAAGTCTCGGTTTCCTAGTGCAGGGATCGTTTCTCCCTATCTACTCTGTGCAGTGAGCGGCAGTGAGCATCAGCACATTCAATTCACCGTATGGCGGCCGGCTCATAAATGAAAGAGTACAAAACAGCATTTCCAAAATCCATCACTGTTATTATATATTTTAAAAATATATAAACATGAACATAGTTTGTCTGTAAATGACCGCATGGTTACACAGACAGAGGCTGTGGACTGTGTGAAAGAATATAGCCAAAATTGCCACTCTTTAAGGTGTGCGTGCGTGTGTGTGGTGATTTTGTCAGATGATGTCACGGTTATGAATCAGAACAGACAATAGAAAATATGAAAATGAGAATGGCATTTTGGGCAATAAGCTGTATTAAAATACAGAATGTTCAGAGAGTAGAAGCAAAATGGTTCTGAAGCTGCAACTTAAAAATTATGTGATGATGTAGTCACAAATATATATAATTATATATGTGCTATTAAATTATTATAAAATACATGTACCTCAACTAAATAATTTAGGTGGTTAGGCTGACAAAAAGTTCAAAAACTCTGGTTTTATGTCATAGCACCTTTAATTTTAAGAGTGTAAAATCATGGCAATATAACTGGCTCTCAATGTTTTTCATCTAGTAGTTTTAATGTCCTGGAAACAGATATACAGGCATTTATGTATATTTTGAATATAACATTGATATTCATTTTAAATATCTGTATCAGTAATTGAGAAATGAATGAATGCTTGAAATCGAGTGGCTCTACAGATACGCAAGACATACAGTATATAAAGTTAAAAGTGCAAGCTATAAATGCAGAAATCGTAAGAAAAGAATCAAGACTTTCTGTTTGAAAACATACAATTAAAGAAATTGAGAGAATCTATGCAGGCATATCGAGTGGCATTTACACTCAGTAATTACAAAATTACTTAGCAAAGAAACAAACCAAACCAGCTTATAAAGCATCAATGGGTATTCACAGTAATATCTAATTCAGATGATTATATTATCATAGATATGAATGCTGATTAGAACAAATTTAATTTGCTACTACACCACATCTAATCTGCAGTGATTAAGCTATATTAGTATTTTATAATATGAACACAGGCGATCGTATATAAATTTTTCCAAAGCAAGTTATGTTTTAGTAAATAAATTAGCAATTTTTTGTGTTATGCCCCACATGGGCATTGCTCTTCAGAACATACGGTCACAGTTAATGATGATATTGGGTCACTTTATACAGCCCTACGCTTTGCTATGTAGCAATGTTTTTGTTTCTTTGGCCCAAGTATTGATTTTTTTCTGACATCATTTTTTAAAGTGGTTTCTGATCCCCTTTTGTCTTTAGAGCCTGGTGTCTCAAAGCTTTCAGAGACAAACTCTTTGGGTAGATTGCTGACATGACTGCAACGACAAAAGTCCATGTAGAATTGTATACCTTCAATATAGATGCTTCCAAAGGCAGACAATAAATACAGCCGTGACATGTTTTCCCTTTCATTGATTTGTTCAGGAAACGTATTGTTATCCAACAAGAATTAAGCCTTGAAGCGTTTTGCTTTTAATAAATTAAAATATGTAAAACACATTGTTATGTTAACAGTGTTTTCAAACATTCTTTTCTGTCTCTAAAAAAGTGGCTGATATTTTCTTACTGCTGCAGTTTAAGATTACTCGGAATGGTCATACATTAACTGACTAGTCATTACTGAGGTAATTTTAAACAATTTGAAGCCAGACCATAATTTCTTTTGAAATGCAGTGTTGAATTTGTTACACAAGCAGTGTTCTGATGGCTGTAGAGATGCTGTCCATCCACACGGAGACGCGTTTAGCAGTATATGTCAAATTTTTATATCATATTGGCATTTTGAGAGCCTGAAACCACTATTTTTTACAACCAGGTCCCAGAGTGGATAAATCTGAATAAGACACCCTTGCGGTTTCGTGTGTACGGGTGATTCTCACGAAACCATTGAAACACCACGGCACTAATGATTTTAGCTTTAAAATGTGTAATATAGTAACAATAAAAAGCATCAGAATTAACACAATACTGTGTTCTACCTTGCACAATGTGCGATTTCAACATAAGAATTTATAATTGGAAATTGTATCTCATTTTCTGCTGAAATTCTCATTACCGCAATGTGTCTGGCTGTGTTTGAACATGCGTTATGTTGTAATTTAATCAAATTAACACAAAAATATTAAGAAAAAAAATAAATGGATGTTTTGCTAGACTACTTTAGATGACAGAAAAAATATTTACTGAATATTCATGTATAATAATAATCAAGAACAATTAGGCAAATGATGTGTCCATGCCTGATGTTCTCATCACTTTTTGAGAACAGTTTAAGCACACATACAGAATTTTAATAAAGTTTGATTTTGAGTGACCAAGCACATGGACCAGTTACTTCAAGATGGCTACCAGGTAAGATCATTTTTTACAGTTAATTTGAAATATTGTCTTGTCAGAATGCTTACACGACATTTTGATTATCATTACCGCAACATATGCTTATTAAATGTTAATTTAATTAATAGAAGCATAATACTTTGATTTTAAATGCATGTGCAGAATCTCCAAATTATGTTCTTTCAGGTTTGTCATGTCATTTTGAAAATATGTCAGTGTTGATGTTTTCTGACTGTTGCGGTAATGAGATTTTTTTAGGACTAATTTTTTAAATTATGTTACAAAAACTGTTAAATGATAAGAAAAAGTTTTTAAATTAATGTTCCCATTTACTCCAGACTTTGTTTTTCAATGTCTGGTGGGAAAAAAAAGTAAATTTAAGCAATTTTTACATTTTCATGCTTGACATTTTTAAAACCAAGTTTTCGTGAGAATCACCCGTACAGTCAATCCATATATTTTGTGATACGATGATGACATAACCCCACGTCTCGACCCGCTGCATCACATAACAGCAACAACAACAACCATGGTGGACTACATGCTTGTGTTCATGCCGCAGAAGGTAGTGAGCCTATTAGCTTTACTAAACCGAAATCTCTCGCTCAACAAATGATTACAGACAACAACAAGGTTTATGCTCATGCGCCATTTTTAGAATTACAGTGCCACATACCAGTCTGTCCTAGTAGGTTTCAGTGGTTTTGTGTGTACGCAGATATTTCTTGAGACGACACTGTGTTTATGGTCTTTTTTAGAACAAGGACTTTGGCACAATCACACAATACTTCGATCAACATAATGTGATTAAGCTCATAATAGCAGCAAGAATAACATTATTAAAACGTGGGGAATGCAGAATTTAATCGCAATAAATGTGTATGTAAACACTTCAATCGTGCATCAATTCTGCGTATGTGCATTTGTCATGCACCTTATGCGCATATTCGTACTAAACTTGACATTAGGAAGTTTTCCCTGACCTGTGTCAACATGACTCGCTGACCGCAGTATCTGCTTAATCCAGCAACAGCTTCATCCACACCGGCCCTCCGAGACTGAACTGTCCGGGTTATTTTTTACCCATAATGGGTAAATATTGAACAAAACACACCGCTGGGTTAAAATTGACCCAATGCTGGGTTGTTTTAATCCATCTGCTGGGATATTAAACCCCATGGTTGCATAACAACAACCCAACGTTGGGTCATTTTTAATACAGCATGTGTTTTGTCCAATATTTACCCATTATGGGTCAAAAATAACCCACACATTTTAAGAGTAGCCCTGGTGTGATTCAAACCAGTGGGATTGATGACGTGATGAATGACATAATTAAATAAAGTTTTGTAACCATTATTTTACAGTGTATGCCAACAGATTGTCTTGATAGAAATAACAATAACAAATCTGATTGGGATAATATACAGCAAGTACATAAGTTAACAAAATATATAAAGCTGTGCTACACTGTAAAAGTTATAGTGGATCCAACTTTCACTTTTTACAATGTAGGACACCACCCCTCCAGGACCAGAATTGAATAGCCCTGATTTAGAACGTGAAAGTTCACTGGAAAAAAATGATTAATTCAATTTACTCAATTTTTAAGGTAAGTGGTTGCAATCAATTTATATAAGCTACATTTAAAGAAAAAAATAGAAGAAAAAAAATACAAAACTTTGTTTAAATGTAGCTTAAATAAATTGATTGCCTTAAAAATGGAGTAAATTAAATTAATAAATTTTTCGGTGTTGGATTAACTTAAAAAACACTTCTATTGGGAACACTTTTAGGTTCGTTTTTTTTTACGTTTTCTTACTTTTTTCAATTTTCTTACTTTAAGTGAAAAATGTAGGTTAAAAAAGCTTACATTTTTAAGTGTTACCAATTGAAGTAATACAAATTTTTACCTTTTTCATTTAAAATGTAAATTGAAAAGTGTTACCAATTGAAGTAATTTTTTAAGTAGATCCAACTTTAAAATTTTAGGTTTTTGCTCACACCTACAAAGTAGCAATGCTAACCTCTGTATGCCATGGGCCCTTTAAGCTAGTTATTGCTTTGTGACCCCTAGCAGCAAAAATTTACATATTGTGCCTTTAAAACAACGCAGTGGTACATTTGGAAGATAAGTGATGTGGCGGCCATGTGGGTCAGAGGCTGGCATAAGACCGTCTAGTGCACTAAATCTCAAAGGTAAAAAGCCAGAAGAGAAGAGAAAGTTAACCAGTGGGCCATAAACGTCCAGTGATGTAATGTCTCCAGTCCAACAAGAGGATTGTCGCACCATGAGTCATACCAGCCGAGCATTTAAAGAGCAGACAAATGCCTTGCAAATGAGCAGGTAGTCTAATGGTAAAAAATGGCTTTTTTATAAGAAACGATCCAAGGCGCACACACATTCCTTCTCAGATGTTGAGTGCCTCCCCAGCCCTCATTTTGCCGCAGCTTTACTGGAAATGATTGGATTAGCCGTACACATTTCATCTCCAGCATGTTCACGTTCCACCACAATTAGTCATTCTGAACAGACAGGCGGCAGAATAAAAGCCAGTGAGGCGCAGTCATCACAGACACTCTTATCACACGAGTCACACCAGTTAGGAGAAATTTACAGGCCTGGAGGTCCTGCTTAGCCTCAGACTAAATGGAAGACAAAAGGTTTTAGTTGTCATGACAATTAGATGGAGTCTCAGAGCTGAGTAGGTTTTGATTGCCTGAAGTTATTAGCTGGCGGTAATTAAGTTTGCATTATTCTCTCCCGACAGCAGTTTCGCTTCGACTGAAGTCTGTCCTCTGGTGAGGGCACGCACCAAATTTCCTGCTAAAGTTTCGGCACACACAGGAATGGATTCTTTTGCCCATTCGTCTTCTTGAAAAAAAAAACAGGCGCTTTGAATAAAGTCAGCTGTCAAAATATGTGAAGTGGAGAAATTTAGATGGAGAAGGTCAAGTGATGTTCAGCAGCCTCGAAACAAAAATATCTGGGAACATTTTTCATCGACCACAGAAGTGTTTTGATAACTATTTTCTATTTGATATCTATCTTTTTATATCTATTTCAGAGAAGTGCACCTCTCATGCCCCATGTGAATGATGTGCAAAGTGGACAAGTGGGGAGCGTTCGCAAACATTGAAAAAGAAAAAGAAACCAAGAAGTGTATTCAACTGATAGTTTGCCCAAAAATGAAAATTCTGTCATCATTTAGTCACTCTTATGTTGTTACCAACCTGGGCTGGGTTTCCCGATAACGATTGAACTTAGCACTTAAGAGCACTTTCTACCATTCGTTGTTCATTAACGTGCGTTTCCCAAAGATGCATGTGAAACGATCGCTCGCAGCTGGGTTTTAAGTGCTATTTACGAGTCGCTATCCATTTGTCAAGTGCTGAAATGTCACCAATAGAATGACTCGAATTTGTAGCAGAAGCTTGTTTAGGCTAATGATCTTCAGCCGATGCGCACTAATATTTTTAATAATATTTTTCATTATTGTTCAATGACTTTTTAAATGTTTTAATAATTTATTAAATATTCTTTTCCGTATTTAGTTAGGACTCGTCCCACTGCGAAATGCCTTCTGCGTTTCTATTATAGTTTAGATTATTATTATTTGTTGTTGTTTATTATCTATGTTTATTTATTATTATGGATTATTGCATTGTACCGTAAATATTTATTTGGTTTCTTTAATTAGATGCCATAACCTTCAAAACAATGTTTAGATGAATTATAGCAGCAATCGGTATAAACCATTTATCAATTTGCTATACCAACTTTTACCAAAATAAAAAAAAACTTTTACCAACTTGTACAAACATGTTTAGTCATTTAAATTTGATTTCTCATTTGAATTTTAAATATATTATATTATATATTTAATATAAAATAAACAAAGAAGAACCCAATAAATAAATAAACATTTAAAACATTACATTATCGTCATTGCAGGAGTGCAATTTGCTGG
Source organism: Misgurnus anguillicaudatus (assembly GCF_027580225.2). Lineage (NCBI taxonomy): Eukaryota > Metazoa > Chordata > Actinopteri > Cypriniformes > Cobitidae > Misgurnus > Misgurnus anguillicaudatus. Next base: position 16,698,957 of record NC_073355.2, read on the forward strand.
TTGTCCTGTAGGTGACCTTGTAACTCTGTTGTCTTACGATGCACTTATGAATGAACGATTACTCCAGAGCACTCGTAGATCTACGATGATTTTCAAGTGCAACTTAAGTTACAAAGCTTTTGGGAAACAGCCCGTAATTCTAAGATGATTCGTAAGATCGTTTTTACGATCTACTTAGCCTTACGATGCTTTTGGGAAACCCGGCCCCGTATTAATTCCTTTGTTCTGATGAACAAGGAGGAAAATATTTTGAGGAATGTTTGTAACCAAACTGTTCATGAGCCCCATTCACTTCCATAGTAAGAAAAATAATTCTATGAAAGTCGAGGTGACCTCTGATCAGTTTGGTTTAGGGATGAAAATTATTGATTAATTCATTAATCGTTAGTTGATTGACCTTATCGATCGATTAATGATTAACTGATAAGCGGCATCTAGTGGTGAGGTTGCGAATTGCAACCAATGGCTCAGACCATGTTATATGGCTCCATTGATGTTTTATTGTAAAAGTTGGGATACAGCACAGATAATGGCATTTCTGTAGTTTAACAAAATAAATTATTTATTTATTAAAAATTTTGCACTGGGTGACCTGTTGCATGTGAAACACCAACAAGGATTAGGCCTAAATCTGGGTTAAATCAAGGCTTATATTAAATAATTCTGTTGCCCCAAACTTTAACCAAACTTTTAACCTGTTTAAAAATAATTAGGGTTACACTGTCATTTTGATCCTGGTTTAAATTGTACAGTAAAACTAGATTATCTTTAATCCTGTTGCTCCATAACGTTAATCTCTGTTTTAAATCTTAGTCAGGGATTAATTTTAATCTTGCATATGAGGAGGTTTAAATATTTTTTTTACAATTCAATGTGTGGCTAAATCATCAGAAACAGAAACCGCGAGCATGGTGGCACTATTCAAAGATGCATTTATTATAACGTCTCAACAGAGTGAGTTTGGCAGCTCAAAAAAAAAATAGGCTATTAACAGTACCGGTGACAGCTACCGATGCTCGTATGCGCTTCTCTCCTGTCACGCGCTCCAGTCAGAAGCCAAAGAGAAGTGCAGACACACGACGGCGCTTCATGACAAATGCGTCGGCACATCTTGTTCATTATATGACAATATCTGAGCTTCGCAATATTTCCTGCCACATTGTTTCGTTAATCAATACAATAGATTGTTTTCAAAGACTGTTTTTATTTGCGTGGATCCCCCACTTCACGTGGTACAAAAAAACTGCAGAATGCAATAAATCCGCTCAACAAATCACAGTGCACCATTCCACGCATTGTAAACAATAATGGCAGTGCTTTGCATACACACAGAATCCTAGTTTTCTTCATCTACTTTGTACTTTGTGATCAACAAACAAACAAAAATAAAATAAAATAGTAATTGTGATGGCATTGATAAACCTGTGGTGGAATTATGTGGCAGGGAAGAAACGTAAGCCATCAAAATCGAACAATTTATGAGAGAGGCACTCGGGCGAAGGAAAAATGCCGGTTGCTTGTTCTCCGGACAGCATCAAGCTTCTGTCATGCTAACACATTGACACCAGGGAATCTTATGAAAAAACGTTCCATTATTTTACTCGAAATGAACAAAAATCAAGCAGGACCAAAACATTTTACAGCTGATCGCTCTCAAAAAAGTTCAGCGAAGATGTCCAAAGATGACAGCAGCAATGACAGTGTTCTTAATATGACAAAGTAAGTGTTTTGATTAATGCCATTAATGTTTATTTATTTCTATTAGTGTATACCACTAGCCAACTAAATGAATATAACATAGCAAAGATGAATGCAAATTTATATATTGATTTAAAAGATTTATAGCATTTTGAGAAAAAAATCAGTTTTATAATAAATCTTTGAAATTCAAATTATGGATTTGAATTTTTTTATATTATTATAATCTAAAGATGCTATGTGAACGTTTATAACAGAAAATAATGAGAAAATATATTTTTTTTATCTTGTCAATTTCTTAGTATAGAAAACACGTTTTACCCAAATTAGTCCAAATGGATTTATTGCGTTTTGGAACCAACCTTCATATGAAAGATTTGTATATTTCTATATTCTCTTTTCTACCAATAAAGGCAGGAGAACAACTATATGCTCTCAAGTGTACCGCGAGTCAGAAAGGCAGTGTGCACTTATGTGCACTTGCTACAACAGCCGCCTCTAAAGTCCGCCTTAGCCTGAAGCACCAGCAAGCAAGGTGGCTTTTTAGGGCTACTTTGTGCTTTCACAATCCAAAGACGGGGGAGTTTTGCCAATCACTTGCTCACCGGAGAGCGTCAGCCCCCAGGAAGAGTCATGTGGGAACCGAATATGTCAGTGCCCAGATCATACTAATGCAAGCCACCCTCTGTCCTTCTCAATTCAGACTACAAAAAATGCTTTTCAGGATAACAGGATAACTCCTCCAGTGCAAAACACACAATGACGACACATTGGTGGCTCTGTGGGCATACACTAATCCAACAACAGAGGTTTCCCTCTGTTAATAGCATCATTTTCTGCTGGTTAGACAGCGGTTAATCCATGGAGTCGACGCGTCAACAGGTGACCCCGAAACACCTACAATGTTGACGTCTATCAGAAAAGCACGCTTTGAAGTGCCTCAGATGGTTAACCAGGAGTTATTATTCATGTTTGTTGTTTGGGTAGACTCGTGACCTGTAGCTACTGCACAGAACTGGTTTGTAAGTGTCAACAATAAACACGCGAGTGTTGCATTTGCAACTTCAAAGCACATGAAAGTCTCGGTACACAGCAGCCCTCGATCCCCTTAAGAGTTCATCTGAATTTTTTCTGCTTTCCTTTTAATCGGAGCACAACAACGAGCTTACAAGTGCTCTATGTTTGTATCGCTGATATTTAGTTCAAGGGAAAAAAGGGCAATTGTTGCAAAAACTAATTATTGGCATTTTTATGCCGAAACCTCCATTTTATTTCTTCTTAAGTGATGCATAACTTATAAGAGAGCATAATCAGCAGGGGTTCATTTGCTGTACATAATGATTTGCATGATGGTTATTGTTCCCTCTTCTTTTGTACGGAAATCACTTTTGTGCACGGCGAGATTTTTCCTGCGGCCAACTGCCTTTGCTTATTTTGTCAATGGCATAACAGTTACTGAAAATGAATTGCTAACAGCGGCACTCCGACGTGTTTATGGAACCGAAGGTTCAAGGATCACACTGACAGGCTGAACTTCGGCACCCGAACGCGAATGCGATGCGGCCCATTCATTTTATGGTTGAACACCGGTAGCTCTCGCTAGCCTGCTGTTGGCCCTTTTGTTTCGGATGGTTCTGAGCTCCTTGCCGGCGAAATAACAGCTTACCTTGAACAAAGCCTGCTTAAATGTGACTGGTAGGGGTGAGAGGTATGACCAAAAATCCATTTCCATACCTGTCAACAATAGAGTTTGAAAATAAGGGAAATTTTCCAAACCCTAACATCCACCCCCCCCCACCCGTTGTCACTACTACACAAGGTAATGGATGGGTTCACTACAAAAAAAATGACTTTCTTACTTAGTATTTTTGTCTTTTTTTCAGTACAAATATCAAAAAATCCTTAAATCAAGATGCATTTTCTTGATGAACAAATAGAAAGAAAATAAGTCCAGTTTTTAAAACCAAAAATATCAAATTAAAGTGAATTTGTGACAAGTAACAAAAAAACTACCAATAGGGTAAGAAAAAAATCTTTGAAAAAAAGTTTAATTTTTGTTAATTAAAGTGTATACCTTGTATCATTGTTTGTATGGCTCACTTGCATCTGCAAGTGACTTGTCGCAGACGTTGCATTCCTTTTTTATGGGATTTTAGTGGGATTTCAGTGGGATTTTTATAGAAAAACTGAAAATATGGGAGCAATACTGGAAATTATTTAAACAGATGGGATTGAAAGTACGGGAGAATCCTTGGAAAAACGGGAGGGTTGACATGTATGCATTTCACGGAATGAGTAATTAAATTTTTATGGTAAAGGTATAATTCATGATATATATATTTATACAACAGTTCTTTCTGGTTCTTGAATCTGATTGGCTCGAGAGAGCTATGCGATATTGTACTGATAACGGCACAGTAACTGCTTCACCTTTCGTATCATTCCGCCACCTACTCGTCATTTTAGTATTAGTGAATGAATGGAGGTTCTTATTAGGCTCATCTCTGACAGCACAGACGCGCTGTTTTTAAACACTCTCCGTGTGTCTCATTAGTTCACTAGCTCGTGAATCAGTCTGTGAATCCCAATCGGAAGTACTTATCCTGTCAAAGATCAGCGCTCTTGGATGTAACTTTAAACTTAAGTGGAGTATTGTCACATCGTGTGGACGATTAACACTTGGAAAAAGGAATAAAAACAATTAATTCTTTGAAGCGATCTCTCTCCACAGAACGCGAAAACACCGTGGAACTGTAAGGTAAGCACTGCAGCTTTTAAATTGGACAATTGATAATTTATTTTATCGTGACGTGACTATTAAAACACGTTATGAGATATTGCCACTGATATATTTATAAGCAGCATGCAAAAACATCTGTGACACTTATGAAAATCTGTTTTATATAGTACTGACAAGAACAAAGCCTAATAATAAGCGAGTGCTCGTATCGTGTTAAGAATAAATGGGAAAGCAACGTTATATAAATAAAGTTTTATTAACTTTTACCTCGCGCCAAAACAATAACAACACAAAATATGAATAAGAAAATAGTTTCATGACACCAAATACTACTGATTTGATCTCAATTTTGACCATCAAACACAGACCGTGGGCCAACACCAGAGCCAGGGAATCCCTGTCACAGATGTAGCCCAGATAGGGCGGTGGTCAGCGGGGCAAGTGAACCTTGACGTCCGCTCATTGCTCTGGATTTCGAGTACCGAATCTTGCTAAGCAGACATCCAAACTGGCGCTATCTTTACTTATCAACTGCAGATTTTAATATTATACATATATATTCTCGACTTAACTAATCTCAAAACTACACTTTGTGACCAATAAATTGTTATATTTAAAACGGCGAATCCGTCCATTGAGTTTTTATGATATTCAAAGCAACTGAGTGTTACCTCTCATTCTGGCCTTCAAATCCGTGGCGGAAGAAAGTAGTTCCCAAACAAAGAGGCTTTTAAAATAACTCTGTTGTTGTTTTCCTGTTTTCGTTTTTCAAACGTGTGCTGTCGAACTGTTGTATAAAAGCAATATCGCTCTCGGAGTCGTGTGATATAGCTCTATATCATCACGGCTGTGATACTCGGCCTGCGGCCTCGTGCCTCTGGCCTAATCACAGCCGTGATGATATAGAGCTATATCACACTCCTACTCGAGCGATATTGCTTAAATATTTTTCAGCATGTTAATATTGTTTTTGGAATATACAAATTTGCTGAAATTTGTCACTCACTAATTAGCTTTTAACTAAATGCTCACCACAGTTTTAAAAATATAATAAGTTAAAGCTGCTTTTTTATCATATTTTTTGATCATATTCACTGAAACCAACACTATGCTCCGATAGAACAACATAAATTAGACTGTTTAAGAAAAAAATCAGCACCTCTAGCTCCATCTGCTTGTTATTTGTTTTGCAAAAATCCACCAGTTTATTTGGTCCAATCAGCGCGGAGCGGTTCATTTGGTCCAATCAGCACAGGGCTGTGTAAAATCTGCCTATCAATCACAGTTCCCCCTCACACACCACAGATCCCCCTCGCGCGCGTTACAATATCACGTGCATCCGCCTGAAATTCACAGGTGTGTTGGATTGAACGCAGCGTGATGGCGGAAAGAACATTCACTATTAAACTTCCAATTCCCCAGTCAGCTCAATCCTCCAGACTTGCCGACGGCTACTTTAAAGTAAAGTGAAAATGCACTAAAGATAACAAAAGACAAGTCTTGATAGACAAAATCTTGTTTTTAAATCAGTTATTTATTTTGTAGGCTACTGAAGGTATAGTATGTATTGTATGCATGTAAAGGCCAATTCACACTGATCCAACAAGCGCGTCTGTTGGAGTCTGTTGGGTCAGTTTTAAACCCCTGTTGGCAGTTGTTGGATCAAAGTTAATGAGACTTTACAATGTTTGTTGGAGTTGGTTGTTGTTGGACCAGTGCGAATTGGCCTTTAAACGAACAAGTGTGAATATGCACAAACCAGACAGGGAAAATAGCTGTATATGAGGTCTTTAGATGTGAAGATTATAAATATGACAGGTGCTATTAGGTGATGATCATAGAGTCTGTGTTAAGGTGGTCTTGTCGCTCTGTACTTTCTAATGCTACGTACACACCAAACGCAGGGCATCGCGTTACTCGCTCTAGAAAACTCGCGGGATTTAACTTCGTATCATGAGAATTTTTCGCTCAAGTTGAATATTTTCAACTTGGGTGAAGGCACGTTTGAGGCAAATAGCATGTGTTTTCGCGGCTAATGTGCCGCCCATATTGCGTCATTCGCATCTGATCGCGTCTTTGCATTGACTTTGTATGTAATCTACTCGTGCAAATCGTTGAACTCGCATCTGGTGTGAACCCACAGTTAGACTTGCACCTTAACCATTGTGTCTATTTCTTGTCTTTCTGATCAAAGATTTGTGTACTATGAGCAAATTAGAGCCCGACCGATTTATCGTTTTGCCGATTTTATCGGCCAATATGAGCATGTCGCAGATATATCTGTATCGGCGTATAAGCCGCAGATATGAAGCCGATATAAACGTCCCTTTCAAAAAACATTAAATGCTTTTGAAAGATGTAAGTACTTGTTTGGCCAGCAGAGCGCGCCCTATTGGTTGCTAATGGCGACCCAGGTCACTCACTGGAGTGACACCAGCCAATCCCCCACCCCTTTCACTTCAGTCAGTTCAGGTGGCGGCAGTCACGCGGTTTCTTTACAACATTATACACCTGGTATTAAGATGCACTTTGGTCGATTGGATTATGAGTGTGCGAGAGAGACACATTCCTGTTTACATTTGGTGTTTTTAATCCGTCGCTTTTGTCCACTTGCGAGTTGTTTAAAATGCAAGTGGAAGAAATGACGCGAGGCGGAGAAAGGACGCGCTTAAACTGACGCGCAGTCTGTGGCAGTACAGCTGCTTGTGTTGTTACTGAACATGCAATTGATTAAATAAGCTTGCGCAACTTTGCTCTCCGCCTCTTTTATTTAGCGAGGGTGTAGACGCTTTAGTTTTATAAAAGTTTAAAGTCCCGACAGAACACTGTGGGTTCATGTTATAAAAACGTTGTGCAGTACATTAAACATAAGCCTACATCATTATATTGTCAGTAAGTCAAGCATTGTCGTCTGAACGGTAAGTTTCTATTTAATTTGTGAAGTATAATTTACTGTAAAGCTAATAAACAATGACTTTATAAGTTTCTATTTTTAAAAATAAGCCCAATATAACATTATTCTCGTCAAAACTGACAATTATTTAAGTTATATGTATTTTGTTTTGTTTGTGTTTTAAAGTTATTTATAATAAGTCAAGTTTACTGTTTTGTGCACTTATATCAGAATCATTTTGGATAATATAGTTTATTGTTAACTTGTAAAACACACCTGCCTATATTACATATCTTTATCACATCATTTTAAGTGTTTGTTCACCACATTTGTGAGTGATGTGATCATTACAAAAAAGTATTTATATATAGTATATTCTGTTAATGTATATAGTGTATTCCATGTACAGTACTGTAGTAGTATAATATACTTAAGCAATATCGCTCGAGTAGGAGTGTGATATAGCTCTATATCATCACGGCTGTGATTAGGCCAGAGGCACGAGGCCGCAGGCCGAGTGCCGGAGGCAATCACAGCCGTGATGATATAGAGCTATATCACACGACTCCGAGAGCGATATTGCCTTTATACAACAGTTCGACGGCACACATTTGAAAAAACGAAAACTAGAACACAACCACGGAGTTATTTTAAAAGCCTCTTTGTTTGAGAACTACTTCTTCCGCCACGGATTTGAGGGCGGTAAGAATGACAGGTAAAACTTTCGGCTGCTTTGAAGCTCATAACAACTCAATGGACGGAAAAGCTGTTTCTTTATATTACCGTTTCTTGGTCACAAAGTGTAGTTTTAAGATTAGTTCAGTCGAGAATGTAACTGTATTATATTTAAATCTGCAGTCGATTAGTAAAGATAGCGCCTGTTTGAACGTTTGCTTAGTGAGATTCGGTACAAATGAGAACCAAAGCATGAGCGGACGTCAGTGTTCACTCGCCCCGCTGACCACCGCCCTCTCTGGGCTACATTTCTGAAAGGGATTCCCTGGCTCTCATGTTGGCCTTGTTTGTTTATGATCGTCAAAATGAGATCAAATCAGCAGTATTTGGTGTCATGATCAAACTTGTACTTGTTTTTTAATTCATATTTAGTGTCTTTTGTGTTGTTATTGTTTTGGCACGAGGTAAAAGTTAATAAAACTACTTGTGAAACGTTACTATTGCTTTCTCATTTATTCTTAACATGATACGAGCACTCGATTATTATTATTAAACTTTGTTCTTGTCAGTACTATATAAAATGTTTTTTTATAAGTGTCAGAGAGATGTTTTTGCATGCTGCTTATAAATAACATTATACCAGTGGCGATATCTCATAACATGTTTTAATAGTCACGTCACGATAAAGTAAATGATCAATGTCCACATTTAAAAGCTGCGGGCTTACCTGCAGTTCCACGGTGTTTTCGCGTTCTGATAAAAGATATAGCTCCAGAAAAAAACGAGTGTTTATATTCCTCTTTCCAAGTGTTAATCGTCCACACGATGTGACAAGACATTTCTCCCATTAACTTTAACGTAACATCCAAGAGCGCTGATCTTTGACGGAATAATACTTCTGATTGGGGATTCACAGACTGATTTATGAGCTAGTAAACTAATGAGACACACACACGGAGAGTGATTCACACAGCGCGTCTGTGTTTTTCCATTCAGAGATGAGCCTGCTTAGGACCTCCATTCACTAGGTGACGGAATAATACGAAAGGTGAAGCGGTTACAGTGCCGTTATCAGTACAATATCGTATAGCTCTTAGCCAATCAGATTCGAGAACCAGAAAGAACTGTTGTATAATGTAGTATATGTGTACTGTACTATAATATGCACATAAAGAATATCAGCCGATATATCGTTATCGGTCTTTTTTTACTCCCTAATATCTGTATCGGCATCGGCCCCAAAAAATGCATATCGGTCGGGCTCTAAAGCAAATGGCGCGTCAAACTTCATCGCTCCAGCTGCGCACTCGTCACTGATATAAATGCGAGTTTAGCTTGCTTAAAGTTCAGAAAATTTTACAACAATTAACAGCGTTACAATATGTGCGAGAAGTGCTTTCTTACATGGCGGCACAGCTACGCAAGAGACTCAGCTGCACAAGTACAGAGAGAGCGAGATAGAGACCCACCGTGTATTTACTTAGCCTGGTTCTACCAGACTCTCGTACATTTCTTTGTACAGATAGTCTGGCCTCTCTCCATTGAGAAACGTTTACTTCCTTGTAGGCGGGTACTCTGTTAAAGATCAACACTATTGGATCTGCCCAGAGTCATTTAGGATCTGCCATAGGCAATCGCTAACGTGTGGTCGTGACGTATATCATGCGCCGAAACCGGCCGGAAACAACAAGTCCAAATGATCAGACCAACAAAACTTAGCAAACATTGTTCTTGCTCCGGCTTTAACTTCTGTATATTCGGCAGTTTTGCAACAACGGACCAAATAGCTTTTCTCACGTCTTTCTCCGCTGCCATTACTGAACTACAACTCAAACTGACGCACGACCTCAACGTCATCGTTCTCAGCCACTCCCTCTGTTCGCTGGTCAAAATTTGATTTCTCGAAACACTAGAATAGACCGAAATCCCAGACGTAGTACTGAAGGAAAATTAAATTGAGCGGAGGGCGCAGCCAGGCTAGGATTCACTGGTGCCTCTTATACAATTTCAGAAATGACTCTTTCATTTGTTATGAGTGGATTATTTCCCTTTTCTCTGTCACACTCAGTCTAACATGCGAGAGTGCAGAGTTGGCCACGCCCACTTATTTACATTAAACGTAATACACAGAATAGAAAAATCTGGCACGTCTGACACTTTATTTCACGGTAACGGAATATACCACCATACCATACCGCCCAGCCCTAATAACTTCTATGAAAGAAAATATAATTTCGCCATCACATTCGGCTGTGGGGAATCAAGAGTTCATTGGAACAAACTCTAAGATTTCACGCACTGAAGCCCCAGAGGTGGCCGAAGAGGGCCAAACAGATTACCCTGCTTACCCTTGTCTCCTGCAATATCTTGTTAGTGCTAATGAAACAGATTTTAAAGGTCACATTGGCCGCACACATCATCTGTTCTCTGCAAATACTGTAAGTATGCTTTAGTCTCTGCTTTTCGGGCCTGCTGTTTGATCAACTATTACCGAACGACTCGGTGACCACGAGAAAACAGCAGGAAGTGGTTTCCTTCCTCGGAGAAAGGAGACAGGTTAAATATCCAATTCCATTCAGTTGGTTTTTCTCGCAAAAAGTAAATATACACTGTGAAATTGCTCCTGATGTGTTCGGGAGAAATAAGAGATTGTATTAAAAGAGCAAAACAGTGTGTCCAGAAAAAAACATCATTTCATTTAAAGAATTAATTCAAGTCACACTGGTTATATAGGCTGCAGAATTGCATGCATGGGCTCTAACTTTCCCCATCTTGATTGATCTAACAATTATATTTGTGTGGCTCTGAAACACTGGGAATGTAATAAGCTTTTTTTAATTTTGCCAGAATGACCCTTCGTGCTAGATGAGCCTTATGAAACACTCAGATCCGCGCGCGGCACGGCCAGGGGAACGGGCTTTATGAAATAAAACACTGCGACTCGTCTTCCATAAACAGAGCGTATCTTTGTGTCAGTGCGCTAATAACTTTCGGCAATGCGCTCATGCTATGTAATGGGCTGGGGAAGAAGTGATTAAGTGCATTCACTTTCATTTCTCCTGACTCCGCCTCTCCAAACCACCAAGCTGAATCATGCCGATGATTTATAATTGATGACAGCTCACCGTCTATGGGTGAGAGGGTTTTCATTAATATCACAATGAAGCCAATCTTCTATCTCTCCTCGATTGTCTTCAGATAGCTCCCACGGAGACTAGGTCTGTACTGTATAGTACAGTATCTTCAAAACCTCCCACCTGATCAGTGGCGGCCGGTGACTTCTTTTTCCGAGGGCGCTCGATGTAAAGTTCGTCACAACATGTATGTAGCCACTCATGTGTGTGGTTCGTCATTTCAAAATGTGTTCTGCGCATCGAGTGATCCTATGTGCATCACGTGTTTGGTCAAAATAAGTGCCTACTGCAGATCCGTCTAAAGGGTTTATGATAAAAGAGACACCCGCCAGATACTCGCATAATCTCATGCATAATCAGAGTTTACTGTTAAGGGAGTGTCCTGCGTGTATTTTGTGAATGTGAGCGTCTCTTTCATCATAAACGGTATTGGCGCGTTTGCAGCAGGCACACTGTAAAAACTGATGTGTTAATTTTTACACATTGTGTGTGTCATGCCATTTAATGCGTTATTTCATGTTAAAATAAATGAAAGGGACAGCACAAGTTGAGTTAAAAACAGTGATGGGAGTAACCCGTTACAAAGTAATTCCATTACTGTAATTCCACTACTTTTAGAGGTAACGAGTATGTAACGAAGTATTTTTTTAAATCAAGTAACGCAGTTACAGTTACTGAAATGTAAATGAGTTCATTACTCGCGTTACTCTATTTTGTAAAAAAATGAACACTTGCAGACAAGACATTTCTGATCTAACGTCGCAGGACTGTGGTGGGCGGCACAATGAATGACAAAACAGAAGGTGTGTAAGTTTAGGGACAATGTGTTTAATTTATTTTAACATGAAATAACGCGTTAAATGGCATGACACACACAATGTGTAAAAAATTAACATCATTTTTTACAGTACACTTATTTTGACAAAAACGTGATGCATATGGTTCAGATGACGCAACAAACACATATTTTGAAAACACAAGCAATGCACATGACACTCCGAACCCACACTGTCTTGTTTTCAGCAAAAATATCTAGAAAATCTTAAATTAAGATGCTTTTTCTTGATGAGCAAAACAACCCAAGAAAATAAGTCTAGTTTTTAGACCAAAAATATCAAATTTAAGTGATTTTGTGCATAAAACAAGCAAAAAAATCTGCCAATGGGTTAAGCAAAAAAATCTTGAACATTTTTCTTAAACACTAAATTCAAGACAAATTGGCTTACCCCATTGGCACATTTTTTTTCTTGTTTTATGCACAAAATCACTTAAATTTGATATTTTTGGTCTAAAAACTAAAATAATTTTCTTGGGTCCTTTTGCTCATCAAAAAAAGCATCTTAATTTAAGAATTTTTAGATATTTTTACTGAAAACAAGACAAAAATACTAAGAATTTTTTTCTTGAAAATAATTTTTCGCAGTGAACAACGCACATGACACTCCGAACACACACTGCAAACAATGATTTTCAAGAAAAAAATCTTAGTATTTTCATCTTGTTTTCAGTGAAAATGTCTGGAAATTCTTAAATTGGGATGCTTTTTCTTGATGAGGAAAATCCAAGAAAATAAGTCTAGTTTTTAGACCAAAATTATCAAATTTAAGTGATTTTGTGCATAAAACAAGCAAAAAAATCTGCCAATGGGTTAAGCAAAAAAATCTTGAACATTTTTCTTAAACACTAAATTCAAGAAAATTTGGCTTACCCCATTGGCAGATTTTTTGCTTGTTTTATGCACAAAATCACTTAAATTTGATATTTTTTTGGTCTAAAAACTAAAATTATTTTCTTGGGTCATTTTGCTCATCAAGAAAAAGCATCTTAATTTCAGAATTTTTAGATATTTTTACTGAAAACAAGACAAAAATACTAAGAATTTTTTTCTTGAAAATCATTTTTCGCAGTGAACAACGCATATGACACTCCGAACACACACTGCAAACAATGATTTTCAAGAAAAAAAATCTTAGTATTTTTGTCTTGTTTTCAGTAAAAAATATCTAAAAATTCTTAAATTAAGATGCTTTTTCTTGATGAGGAAAATCCAAGAAAATAAGTCTAGTTTTTAGACCAAAATTATCAAATTTAAGTGATTTTGTGCATAAAACAAGCAAAAAAATCTGCCAATGGGTTAAGCAAAAAAATCTTGAACTTTTTTCCCAAACACTTAATTCAAGAAAAACTCATTGGCAGATTTTTTTTGCATGTTTTAAGCACAAATTCACTTACATTTGATATTTTTCGTCTAAAAACTAGATTTATTTTCTTGGGTCGTTTTGCTCATCAAGAAAAAGTTTCTTAATTTCAGAATTTTTAGATATTTTTACTGAAAGCAAGACAAAAATACTAAGAATTTTTTCTTGAAAATCATTTTTCGCAGTGAACAACACACATGACACTCCGAACACACACTGCAAACAATGATTTTCAAGAAAAAAAATTTGTTTTGTCTTGTTTTCAGTAAAAAATATCTAAAAATTCTTAAATTAAGATGCTTTTTCTTGATGAGCAAAATCCAAGAAAATAAGTCAGTTTTTCGACCAAAATTATCAAATTTAAGTGATTTTGTGCATAAAACAAGCAAAAAAATCTGCCAATGGGTTAAGCAAAAAATCTTGAACATTTTTCTTAAACACTAAATTCAAGAAAAATTCAAGAAAAATATTCTTAACCCATTGGCAGCTTGTTTTATGCACAAAATCACTTAAATTTGATATTTTGAGGTCATTTTGCTCATCAAGAAAAAGCATCTTAATTTAAGAATTATTTTGAGATATTTTTACTGAAAACAAGACAAAAATCCTAAGATATTTTTTTCTTGAAAATAATTTTTTGCAGTGCATATTTTGAATTTGCGCCCCTCGGATAAGAAGTCACGAGCCGCCACTGCACCTAATTCCCATGTTCCATCTTCATCCAATCATCAGCATTAATGATATACCACAGATGAATATTTTAAAGCGTTACATAAATGCGTATGCAATAAATTAATTAGTGTTTTAAAAGGCAGAAACCTTTGAATTTTAAGTACCCAAAAAGGAAGGCATGGTGTCTTGGCATTCGTTATAAGACATGCTGTGTCATGTGGGTAGAGGAGCACCAGGCAATTCAGTTAAGAAGGCGTCCCAGGGTTTTCCGGGAGAGGCCTAATGTCACTCCAAATATATTTTCTCGGTATGGATGGAGGACACCATTTTCTTGCACAGAAGCACTGGCAAGGTTTTTGATGGAAGCTCAGCATGAGACTTTCTCGATTTTTTCCACAGGCATCTTATTTCTTGTGAAAGAAAGGCCTGAAATGGAGAAAAAGACTTCACGTTTAAGGCACATCAACATAAACAGATACGTGACTACCAGTTTAAACGACAATTACACCCTAAGGACCGGAGAGGAAAGCGTACCCTTTATACTTTGCCATGTGATAATTCTGCAGGACATTAGCACGGCTTTCTCTGTTGCAAGGACGAGATAAGTAGCCCTGCCATGGTGTACTGTCAGCGGGGTAAGTGTGAATGATGACCACAGTGTCTCTCGGCTTAGGAACATCTCCTTCACCCCTGGCTTCGTCCCCTCCAATGAGTGCAGAGATACTGAGTCTGGCCTCATTTGGACGCTGACTTCCTTTTAACTCCCTGTGCCTTTGCTCACAACAAAAGCAGCACAGAGACTCAAAGACAGCATGCCATTAAAAGTGCAAAGTTTATTCAGAGCAACAAAACAAACTGATTTTAGATGTACACATTTCCCAGTTTATAAGCCTAAAATGACTAAAAGAGATGACCGGAAGCTTGCAAACATGGCGGCAGAGTGTGGAAACTTTAATGTACAGTAACTCGCCTTTTACGTTGCACTACGGAGGTTTAATATAAGTGATTTGAAAGTTACGCTTTAAGGGCTCTCGCTAGCCGTAATTTGATCCAATTAAAAAGCTTTAATGAAGAAACCTCCTTCAACTGTCATTGGGGGGCAGATAATGGTTTGGATTTCTGTTTATGGTTCAGCTTTTCATTAGGGAAAAATCATATTTAACGCCGTCTTACATTTTTGGGGATCCTTAGGATCAGGGGTGGTTGACTGTTAATTTAAAAAAAATTCCCATTTAAACTTATGGATAACGTTCGCTAGTACCACATAATAAGGAAGCTGTTTGCTCACGAAGCAATCGATGAGTATGCAGGGAGACAGATGGACTGTTTCACAACATGCATAACACCTATCTCAACAACTCAAATGAGACCCATCGCACTTAGTCATCTTCTGTGGACGTGTCTCCGGCAACAAAGCGTCTTTAATTCACAAAAAGAAAAAAGAGAGCGAAACGTTCAAATGAGCCAGAAAATGTAATGCATCTGCCCAGGCCTCTTTGATGGGAGTCCATTGACTCTGATATGAATGTAGGATTTATGCGGCCATTTATGTATGCTGCGTTACAGCTGAAGGAGCATGGCCCCAGTTTTATTACATGAGTTAACACTTCTGCGGAGATCACCTGAGACATGCCTGACGTTTCCATTCGCCAGCACGCTTCCTCCTCCTTCTACACCGGTGTATGTTGAATGCCTGATTTCTCCTAGACAAGATGATCGCATTATCTATGGCTATTTAAATGAGATGTACGCTGGCAGGTTAAGGATTATCTTACAATGTGGTGCAGGAAGGCCTTAAGCTATCACCATATTCTGGGTGATTGTCAAGACACTTAAATCTTAGGCAGAGTGGTACTTTGTTATACAGATTATGGCAAAAACATTTTAAATGGGTCATGCTTTTTTAAGATGTCAAATAAATCTTTGGTGTACCCAGAGTACGTATGTGAAGTTGTAGCTGAAAATACCATATAGATAATTTATTATAACATGTTAAAATTGTCACTTTGTATAAAAATGTGCCGTTTTGGGTGTGTCCTTTAAAATGCAAATGAGCTGATCTCTGCACTAAGTAGCAGTGCCGAGGTTATATAATGCAGATTAAGGGGTGGTATTATCCCCTTCTGACATCACAAGGGGAGACAAATTAAATGACCTATTTTTTCACATGCTTGCAGAGAATGGTTTACCAAAACCAAGTTACTGGGTTGATCTTTTTCACATTTTCTTATTTTGATAAAAGCACTGGGAACCCAATTATAGCACTTAAAAGTAGAAAAAGTCAGATTTTCATGATATGTCCCCTTTAAAGAAATTTAACGAGACAGTTAAAGTCAGCTATCAAAATGTATATGAAAATCTTTGGGAAACAGAATTATATATTAGAGAGGGAAAGTGCCTTAAGGTAAACCGTGCATTAAACATGACTGGCATGTCAGCAAAGCAAGATTCAGTATTGTTTACAAAAGGAACAACTTTGTGTCATAAAAAGAGGTAAACATTGGAGGTGGTATGACTATTACTTGTTATGTGCTTATCTGTTAGGGATTTGCAGGAGGATGAACCAAAGCGCAGACGTAGATAGAACAAATGAAACTTTATTATACAAAACAGGAAAACAAAAACCCACCATGGGGCAAACAAGACAAAACAAGATATAAAACAATGACAGGTAAACACTTGAACAAAACTAGACTAACTTCACAAAAACAAAGAACACTAGACTAGGCTTTAACTTGACATATACTCGACTCAGTACTCACAAGGAAACAGCACAAAACGAATCCGTACAAGACACCAAACCAGTGTCGGCGCCAGACAATACAGAATGAGGGGGCCTCCTATTTTACTGGTGGGGCACCTGGTTCATCTTATTATTATTACTACATGGCACTGTAAAATGCTTGGTACTGATTGGCCACTGGCCAGTCGCAACATTCAAAGGTATTTTATTCCTTGAACAACCGCCTGAAACACAGCCTCACCCGGGTACTGCGAGTGCGAGCGAGTCACGTTAACAGGGACAGTTTAATACCTACGAATTAATACAGAATAAATATGCATAATTAAAAACGTATATGAGATTGTATTTACAATGATTAAACCGAATGTTCCTCTTTTGACTTTTAACTTGTTTTAACGCGTCTGGCAGTGCCGGTCCTAGATGCTGGGGGGCCCTAAGCAAAGCTTTGTGAGGGGCCCTCTGTCAGTGCATTCAGACCCTGATAGCATAGCACACATACATCTCGGAGACGTCTATTTGATGTCTGCGTTTACATCTGCAAGATGTCTTATTTAAATTGTTTTCTCATCTGCAATACGTCTGTGAGACGTCTCCTAAAAGATGTCATATAGACATATTGAAGATGTCTGCAAGACGTTTTTGATTTAGAATGTATGTAAAGCAGCTCTTTTCCTTTATAAGATGTTTTTACACACCAGATGTATTCCAGATCTCCAGATCTTTACCAGACATCTCACAGACGTACCTGTGCTATCTGGGTAAAACCCAGTCAATGTTGCTGTTAGTTAGTTGTTAACTAACCACATAGTGTATTATCTTATAGCTGTATAATATTCCCATATGCACATTACTTTGAAACCCTGACTGATAAACTTGCTGATTATAACATGAAACATGTATTTGCTGATAAGTTGTTTTGATTTCAAATGTGTTGTGAGAAGCACTAAAAAATTAACCTGATCTAAATGAATGTAATGAATCAAATTAAATTACATATAAATACATACTGTTAATACACAGGGGTTAAATTGGGATTTGTTATGTGGGGGGGCTCTGTGGGGAGGGGTACTTCGAGGGGTAACATGTTTAATACTGATGACAGCAAAGCCACTGGTGTGTTTCAATGACATTCTGGACCTCTGATAGGATTTGATAAGTTTCAGCTTTAAAAGAGCATTTCACCCGTAGAAACATTAATCTTTATTGAAAGTGTTATATTTGTAGTCGAAATGTAACATACATTTAGAATTTGGTGCCTATTTTACAGAGAAAAGGGGTGTTTGTAGTCTCATTCCCTCAACAAAGACATTGCACTTCCTTCTTTCAATGATGCAAAATGATGATTCTTACATCATTAAAAGAAGGAAGTGCAACACGAAAATCTGTATTTCTCCTGTCTCAGCGGCAACTGAGGAAATTATAAACGACCATTTAAAAACATGACTGGAGTTCTAACTATACAAAGCTTAATGCAAATGGGTGAAGTGTCCCTTTAAAGCTGTCACAGAGGTTGACCCCAAATATTTTAAAAATAGTGTCTGATTTTAAATATTGCAAATCTATGAGTTTGACACCCTATATCCATTTGTTGCACATGTCATTATGCACAACTGATCAAACTTTAAAGGAAGTTAAAAGAATCAATCTCCTTGAATAATTCTAGGCATAAGATGCCCAAAAAGACTCAATTAACAAGATAAGGTACAACACACAGTACTGTATCAGCAAACTGTCTTATAAATTAGCCATAGAGATTCCCTATGCTGGTCAGCAGCTAAAACAATCATATAGTTAGGTTTGATTTGTGTAATCAAAATACATTATTTTATTATCTATACAATGAGTTATATCCAGTGTTATCCAGTTAACATACTGTAATTAAACGAGTGACATATACTTTAATCCTTTACAAATTTCAAGTCTTCTATTAAGTTTTCTCGACGTGGGCACCATTCTTACCTCTCTCTCTCTCTCTCTCTCTCTCTCTCTCTCTCTCTCTCTCTCTCTCTCTCTCTCTCTCGTCAATTTATCCTGCACGAGAGCGCGTTCTTGAAGTTCAAAGGAAAAAGCGCGTGTTTTCGCGGCAATTGCGTCACCCAATTCGCATCATTTGAATCGCCCCATGCTAGGACGCGTGTCTTTACATTGACTTAATCTGCTCGCGCAAATCCTTTATCTTGTTCCCTTGCTTCACGTTTTTTTTCCCCTTTATTCTGCTCCAGACGGATAGCTTTGTCTTTGTTTTAAATCAATGGTGGGCATATAATATGCGCATCGTTACCAAATCACTCTTCTGCGTCATGCACGCGGCCGTTTCTAAATTTGAAGGCTGCAACCTCCGGATCATGTCGCATGCGCGCTGCATACGTCATCAACCCTGATTTATTTAAGTTAAATAAGCATTTCATTTGCAAGTCATAAGCATAATATAACAATTAACCATTAACTAAGAATAATAGTCAACATTATAATTGTTAATATTCTAAAATACGTTTTTATGACGCATATGCAGCCTACAAATGTGACCTCTGAAGGCTGCAGCCTTCAGATTGAGAAACTGCCTGCATGTTGTCCGAGTACATATCAGTGATTTAAGAAATCATTAAGTATTTTTAAAAAACCCGCACAAATTCGGAAGTTTGCAAATTATTTAAATTATAGCGTCTTGTTTTCATTAAACATAATAATAATTTTTCTTTGATATAATGGTTTTAAATAATTCTGAGATCAAGGGGGCCCTCTAGTGGTGCGGGGCCCTATGCAAATTGCGTACTTTGCGTATAGGAAAGACCGGCACTGGCGTCTGGAAACGTTTTGCCAGAAGGTTTGCATTTCTTAAAAATAAGCTAATAAAAGACATCAAATCAAAATGTTAAGTCTATATATTTACTCATATAGCAACTAGCCGTGAAATTAGCAGGATTGATACAGCCAGCCAAGTTGTTGTCGCAAATAAATCCCTCACTATAGTAAAACCATAACTTATAATGACGTTAAAGTGCAAGACTGGATAACTCACGCAAATAATAAAGACCAATACATAACCAAATAACAGCAAAAGAAAACAATGTTACTGACATATCTAACACCAGAATGAACTATGCGTTTTACCTTCAGAAGAGCTGCAGGCGATGAGAGGACTTTTTAAAACTTTTTAAGAAGGTCCTTTTATTTGTCGCGAAATTTCTTCGTCTTGCTCAAATGCCAAGACTTACAAATAAACATTATTTAGACAGAAAATCAGTTGGCGATTGAGCCCCCGAACGTGACAGTAACTTTCAGTGCAGACAAAACACTGGGGATACCTTTAAGAATTTGTGTTGTTTAAATGTAGTGGCTGCGTGTATGTAACTGGCTGACTATGTTAGCATTTGTTACCTTTTTATCATCCGCCTCGGCTATCGTGACGGTAGTTGTAACAGTTCACTCGGGTTTGTTTACACCGTTTACACGCAGTGATGAGCAGACAATGTGGTTCCGAAGCACATTTTTTTATTTCCAACGAAACAGTCTCCATCGCTTTCTTATCAGGTTTACATCATCTGAACACCCGGGTGGCAGGGCAAAGCTTGCAAATAAACTTGAGATAAACATGAAAACAGCTCGTATTTCCTTCTGTGTATCACTATTAACATCGCACATGCGAACACAGCGCTCCTCGACTACATTACCCAGAGTTCAGCACGGTCTGCACTACAAGCCCCACATTCTTAAACATTGTGGGTTAGTATTTTAATTATTATTTTTTATTAATTATACTCCGAATTTTATTCAGTATTCATTGTATAACCAACTGTATTTGCAGCACATTTTTTAAATTATTAAGTTCATTGTTATTTTGAGAAGTAAGGGGGCACAGTGACTCAAGTGGCCGGGCCATGCCCCCTAGGGCCCGCTCGTGGCCCCGACACTGCACCAAACACAAGTGCTGAGTCCCAATTCGCATACTATCCGTCCTAAATAGTATTCGAAACTAGAATTAGTACGTCCCAAATCGTAGTATGTTGAAATAAGTATCCCAAAGATACCCAGATGGTCTACTATTTCCGGTTAGAATTCGAGGTGCAGATCAATGCACACTCTAACGGCTAAATTAGAGCAAAATATGTCAGATTACAAGTTGCCCATATATGATTGCACTGTGGTGCCTTTTTTTGGTACACACACCTGTAAAGTGCATGCGTGTGTGTGAAGGGGTTCTTTTTATAGCTATACTCTCCTGCAATTGAACGTGAATACGTTTACTACTTAAAAACATCAAAGCTAAACATCATATCTAGTCAAACCGCATAACGACATCGCTACAAATACAGTATGGGATTAAAATCAGCGGAAGCTACGTTACCTTGTTTCATCGACGCTTGGTGAAACAGCAGTGGATGTTTTCGGTTCAGATGCTGAATGTAATGATAATGTAATGATCCCAAACTTTAGACATTTTCTCTCTGCCGTTTATGGACATATTCACTCCGCCATCGCGCCAACTAAATTCAAATGTACCACGCGCTATGATGTGCTTCCTGAACATTGAACAACGATCCGTGTGAATCAGATCTCGGCGCGTGTAGTGCGCGTCATAGGAATTTAACGAGGCTTTGAGGCAGAATTTTTGCCTCGAGGAATTTTTTGAATCGAGTAAATCGAGTAACTCGATGAATCGTTTCAGCCTAATTGTGTCCCTGATTGGCCAGTTAATCTGCACATTGTGATTGGCCTGAATACCTCTGATGTCAGCCGGAAATGTGACGCTCCTTACCATGTTTGAAAGATTCGCTCACAATGCAAAACTAACAGGAGTTAACTTACAGGCTGTGAGTCCGAAGCGGGAGGAATTATGTTAATGTTGGTATTGTCTACATCATAGATATGTATAAAGGCTAGATGGCTCGTCCGCGCTGCTGGCCAATGGAGTGCAACGTCCGCATTTTGGCGGCCATCTTACGACAGGGCGCCCGCTCACTCGTAGCATTGAGTTTTAATGATGCAGGTACTTTTAAATGACCATAACTTGCTTAATTTTTTACCGATTTTCAAACGGTTTGGTTTGTTATAAACGTCAAAGATTTACCTATGACACTGCATACCTATACTAAAAATAAAAAATAAATTCATGAAACATGTTAAAGCATCCAGAATTATAGCCACGTTAATAACGTTTGTAAAAATCCAAACCGTTTGAAAATCGGTAGAAAATTGAGCAAGTTATGGTCATTTAAAAGTACCTGCACCATTAAACTCAATGCTACGAGTGAGCGAGCGCCCTGTCGTAAGATGGCCGCCAGGTGATGCCGTTAGGGACTCCGCCTTGAGCCATCTAGCCTTTATACATATCTATGGTCTACATCACCAATCTCAGGAAGTAAACTGTTGCCTACTATCCGTGTGTTTGTTGTAGTCCAAGAAAATAGATTTTCATTGGAGACGACAACTCGCGTCATCATTTACTTTGGGATTTGTACCTTTTGCACATTGTTAACACGTACTAATACACACTAACACACCAAAGGAAATGTAAAATTGTGAATCGGATAATTGGTGCTCTTTAAAAAATTCATGTGCCCTAATAAACTTCAATTAAAATCGGAAAATGTACTTCTATCCTCTTGTGGCAATCATTCTCTGATGACATCAGCTAGACGACTTGGGTGGGAGCATCCGTTAACTCCGCCCCCTCCAACTGTCAGTCTGTTCCCAGTTCCATTTCTGAATGAAACGCCTACTTTTCTATATCTAATCAAAACACAGTGGAAAGTGCAAGCCACGCCCACTATTTTCCCTTTTGTTTCACTTAGAAATACATCACAACACGGAGATTAAAGTCGATTGTGACTTCCAGTAAAGTACAGTTACAGTAAAGTACAGTCAAGTTATATAGGTACCATTGTACCAAAGTTACTTTGATAAGCCTTCTATATGACATATAATAAGGTTCACCGTATTGGGCTGTTTTGATAAAAATGCAGAAATTACAGGCACACACTTATATCCTAGTACATCCAGGAAAAAACAACAATAGAACCAAAGAGACTATTGGGGTCAACATGATTTAATTTCTAAAAAGGATGAAGAAGCACAGTCCATTTAGGAAAGCTTTTCCTATGATAGCTGTGGATCACCTAATGACCCACTCAGACATGTAGTTAGACAGTGTGGTGACTGGAGCAAGGGTTCATCTCATCAGACAGAAGCCATGCAGAGACTCATGGAACCAGAGGACTTCCTGCCTGGCTTCTGACCTCAAGCTCCCAGCCAGCCCTGGAACCTCTATCCATCGCAGGCTGAGCGAACAGATTGTTTCAATTACCGCAAGCCTCACGTACCAAGTCCCCCTGACACCGGCTACATCCATGTGCAAGAAATGGATTCGGGAAGCAACGTGTTGCACCAAACGCTGGGCCGACACTTTCCTACACCAATCTATATTCCGCCTGAACCCTGAGATCTTTCCTATCAAGCGTCCTGCAACACTCAGAGTCTCCGAAGATTAAATGTTTGTCCATAAACACCAATTCATGTGGCTGGCACCTGCACTTTAAATTTCCACCGAAATCAATTCACCTAACTCTGTGAGCACATCAATCTAAACAAGTTACATTTTCTATCTCATTTTCAGCTTTACAGGCATGGCACGGATGCTTGCCCATCCCTAGACATTCCCTAACATCAGCTCCAAGAGGAGCGCCTGTCTATTCCTATAATATGCAGCATCGCATAATGCATATCTTGTTAGTTAGCGGCTAATTGCGAGCCGTGGAGAGTCGGACTAATTGATGGCGGCTTTACGGAGTAAATTGCGTAAAGGTAATTGTCATTGATGGTTTATGGTGCATCTCGTGAAGAACAAGAGATCTCAATGGATTATTTGGTCTCGTTCGCTTTTTCCTTCTTCTCTACGTGTTCTCTAAATCAGGATAAGAAAGGTTGGCCTGCGCTGATAGGTTGCCACAGATAATTCAGTGTGTATGTCACACAGTTTCACTGGATGAAGTTAGTGCTCCCCGTACACCACAAATGTGTGGGGAAGATGTATGACTGTGCTTTAATGAAGGCAAAATGGGACCCTCAGACCCTCAGGAAATGCCTTTATTGTGCAGGTAAGGTAGTTATCACGCCCCTAAGTGTGTGACAGCATTCTGACGCCTGAAGACAAGCTGCTATTATACAAGTTTTTCACAGTAAAGTTCAGCAACTTATTTTTCTATTAAGACTGCCAAACAGGGTGTGAAATAGCAACATGGACCTTCCGCTTTGGGAAGTTTTACTCGCTAGTGTTGAAATATCGTAGCGTGAACACTACAGGAATTATTAATGTATCGATTATACATTATGCATTTCAAATTGGTTTAATGTTACATCCGAAAAGAGTCATTTGTGATGTTGCATCCTATTTGATTTTCCTCGCTGTAATTCCCATGGTGCTTGTCACTTCATTTCCATTCTTTCTCAGAAGATATACAAAAGCTTTTTTTGATACGTTTCCTTGATGTGCGTGCAAAGACAGAATGGAGTCATGTTTCTTTTTGAGATATGCTGTCATTGATGTTTAAATCTGGCACGTACATAGATAGCCACTGTAGATTCAAGTGATAGCAAATTGTCCAAGTCGCATATTTCAAAGAAAAGGTTCGTTTTTGTGTCTGATTAGAAAAGACATTTTTCATCCGTGTGGGTTTTCAAGTTTGTTTCTTAATGTTTTGTCAACATTGATAATTAGTTGATATACTGTGACAGGTTATTGACTGTTTAGAAAGTCAATAATAAACAGATCAGTAGTAAATATGATTATTTTTATGAAAATACATTCTGTTATTTTCTACCACGCACAATACAATTATTTATTTATTATGTGTTTATTTATATATATAATGTAAAAAGAAAATATTGCTGCCCACTCACTTACACCAACTTATTATAACCAGTATAAAATGCCTTTGTACAATATAAAGGGTTTCTTACAGCTGAAATGTTGGTTATAATGACGTTTGTGAAAGTGAGTGGGCAGTCTTATTTTCTTTTTATAGATTTTCGTCCTTCGACTTGCACCTTGAAAGCTGTCTGCTTAGTTGCCTATTAAGGAACTAAATATATAATAACATAGCAACTATTGGTCCTCTTCGGTACTTCCACCCTCATATACGTGCCAGCAATGTCGTTCTTATGTATTCATTTTAAACTTTACTTGGCACTTAACTTGGCATGGTCTCCATGGGTTATCAAGAGGTACATGAAGAGATTTTTTAAACTTTTAAGACACAAATAGCAACTTCATAAAGTGTAAATAATCATTAATTACAATAAAATCTCTTGATATCCAACTGTTTTTTTTTTCTAAAGAGAAAAGACAATAGTATGTGTGGGCTGTCAATTTGTGTGGCTGAGACAAACATATATATGACTTGTGGGAGATGTTTTATTTTTCTTGAGCTTCAGTAATCATTTCACCATACAAAAACTGCTTGGGCCCCATCTTGCACCCAGCGCAATTTATCATTCGTATTTTGGACCGGCGCACAGTGGGGTTTTTGCGCTCCCTGGGCGGTTCAGCGCAAAAAAGTAGGCGTGTTCCGGCGCAAACCATCCCTGATGCTATTTTGCAGTTTCAAAAAACAATTGTGCCACTGACCAAAAAAAAACTAGTCTAAAGTTAGTGGCGCATTGCGCGTTGTTCATTATGCCATTTTAAGGGCGCATGCTTGACCATAATGTAGAGCGTGCACAACGCGCACACACTTTGCTTATCTAATCTACACAGATGCAACAGTTATTTTTGCAAATCATAAATTGTTACAATAAAAAATTTTAACACATGAGATAAGGGAAATCATAGTGGTGAGAATTGTGGTGATAGTTTTTATTTATTGTGTGGCTGCGTTAAAAAAATTATCATGCAAATAACGATTAAAATATTTTCATAAGTTTGTTGTGTGGCTGTATTACTTTTATTTTATGTAAATAATAATTCAAATGTTTTCATAAGAAACCTTAATGTATATGAACTTGATTTGTAAGTGTACTTTGGGGTTGGACTGCTTGCGTTTCTTGACTTTCAGCGGTGAGGGTGGATGCAGCGATGTCCTCTGCTGGCGTCAGGTCATGTGTAGAGGCAGATCCACCTCCTGTTACACGGCGTGCCCGATTTATGCTGGCAGGCTTGGGATTCCCCCATCTCCTGACATCATTGTAGCGCTTGCGGCGCAACGTCCTGGGGATGCCAGCTGATGAGACAATTGTGGCTATTTCCTCTCACGCCTGTTGAACCGACGCTGATTTGGGCGGGTTTCTCCTATCCCCATACAAAACAACTTCTCTGTCTTTGACTGCTCTTACAAGAACATCGGTCTCCTCGGCTGTGAACCGCTCCTGGCGTGCGCCTGGTAAATCCATCATAATAATAGCAACCCGCCATGGAACTTGCGCCCTTGCGTTTAAAGGGAATGTTGGATAGCGTTCTTCTGATTGGTTAATTTGACGTTACGCCCAAACCACACCTATGAATAATGAACCTACTTCAGACCAACCCCTTATTGATTTGCGCCTGGTGCAAGAGTTATTTCTCCCGCCGGGAAAATAGCAACAGCGCCCAAGATCCGCCCACAAAGTTAAAATCAGATCGTTAAAATAGGGCCCATTGTGTTAAATGTCTTTATAAATAAATTCAACATTACATCTTTCTCTGCAAAAGTTTCTCTATTTGCTTATAGATCTATCTAAACTTTAGACTGGGTGCCAGCCAAATTTAGCCCCCCCCCCAAAACATTGGAAAATTCGGTCTGGAGTAGCTCCGTTGTTGCACTACTATGCTCAAACAAAAACTGTCGGACCAATCAAATTATCAGAGAGGGCTTTATACGATGATGGACAAATGATCAAGAGTAACATAATCAATCACGTGACCAAAGAGCGCTTGTGTTGAAACCGTTTACAACAAAGACGGCTGCCGCTGGAGAATTGAGATGTGAAGATTCTGCCATTGAGTCTGTTCCAGAAAATATCGACAGCACATTGATTTTAATAGAGGAACAGAGAAACGCGATCAATACATTTGTTGATCGGAAAGATGTTTTTGCCATCACTCCTTCGGGATTCTGCAAAAGTTTAATTTATCAGCTGACTCCGATGGTCGCTAAGAAGATGGGCAACTGGGTGTGCACGACAACGTGGATATAACTAGCGGCCATTGCCAGCTCCTTTTCGGAAGCCCGTGGATGAAGTTCATCTAATTTATGAATGGTAAGAGATAGTCTGACTGTATGACTTCACAATGTTGTGATATCAATGAAATGTTGTAAACATAGTATGTGTCGATGTACGTTCGCTAACTCAGACTTAGTATAATCACAATGTTAGTGTCATTGTAGCAAAATAAATAGCAGCTCAGTCAGGCTGCAAAAGGACAGACGCCATTCAACATACGTCGCATACGTCGGTTGCTCTGATTGGTTGTAGGTCTATCCAATTGAGTGCAGAGGCCTTTTTTGTCCTGGTTCGGTTGAAACACGCCCCATAGTCACAGCCCAATGGAGCGGTATCAGACTCAAATTCTGAATAGAATTGAGTATGACAACGTCAGGCTATCTAAACTTGTGATTAACAAGCTTAGATGTCTTAATAAAATATGAAGCTGCTTTTTAATATTTTACCAGTGTAATAATATTAATAATAATAAATAAAAATATTAGTAAAAAAATTATTCTGGTTTGGCATGGCGTATTGTTGGGACTGTGGGCTAACATCAGACACAAATTCTTGAGAAACACTGTTTTAAACTGGTCCATTGCGTATTTTTGGTGACGTTTCCAGGACAGGAAAAGTTGGGTCAATTTTAACAGTGGGGTTAAAATTTAGCGGTGTGTTGTGTCCAATATTTACCCAACATGTCTTAAAAAATAACCCAGCCAATTTTAGAGTGTAACAAAGTCCTAGTCCGGATTAATCTAAATCCTAATTGGGAAACTGCCCCTTGTTGTTTCTGAAAAGAAGGGTTCATTCAGAAAAGAATTGGTTTACTCACATTTTGTTAAATCTACTATGTACAGTTTTTGCTGTGCAAAGCAACCTTTTGTATACAGATCTCAAGACATAAAAGAAAGCTTTGTATGAATCAGTCACTCCTCTGGTGTCAAGAATCAATCGGTTAAACTATCGCTTAGACTGACAGCACATAGTGCCCATGGGAACTTTTCTCAGCAGATAATAGAAAACAATTAAATGTGGGAGCTGTGAAGTTGGAGGTAGTATAAGGAGCTTATGGGGAAATGCGATTCCTCAGTTCACTTATAGTTCCTCAGCTTCTTTCCTCACTTTCCCTTATTCCCATTCAGCATCTCTTAATACAATGGCCATCTTGGATATAGAGGTTTAACTTCTTGCAATGGACTTCAGTTAAATATGTGGTCTAGCAAATGAAATGTGTTATCAAGTCAGTAATGGTTCATTTATTTTGATCAAATTAAAATTTAAAGGGTGATAACCAAAGTGAGTATTTGGCTGGTAACTTCATCTTAACATGTCAATGAAACACTTGATGTAAAAATATGAAGAGCTCAGATGCAAGTGCGTCTGACATGTTTTCTTGTTAATGAGAAAGTTATATCCACTGGATTTCAGCCTTGGAGGACATGAAATCCAGAGGAGATGGTAAGATGTCTACATATATAATCGTTTCTTTGAGTCCAAGAAGATTTTTTGATAAGTTATGGTAAGAACACTGTTAACCAGTCCTTCCACACTGATAAAAAGTGTTTATGTGCCTTAGTAGATTTAACTAAATAAAATGAGTAAACTGTGTTACAATTTTTTTTTTATTAAAATATGAGTTTAAATAAGAAATTAATTCTAAATGAACACATCATTGAGTAAATTCAACTTTATTTAATCATGTATAATCCACTTAAATTTGTAAGAAGGAAATTAACTTGAAAATTTTGTGTTGAAACTATGTGATTTTATTATTAAACATAACTAACTAGGCAGTGGACTCGTAGTTCCCAGCATGCTTTGCACGGGACTGCATTTGGAGAATATATTTTGAGTTTAAACTCTATTTTATGTGTTTTTAACTATAGAAAGATTAGATTTTAATGTTCATTTATCTTCGAGATTTGGAAAAGTTTCTGTTTCTTCTTTTGAGTTTTGTGGTTATCAATGTTCAGAAGACTGGTGCTTGTGCATAGACTGCATACTGAAGTATGTTGCGCTTTAAAGCTGCCCAAACGAAACTAAGTGGGTACATTGATTGAATAAACTACTATTTTGTTAACCATTTTAATTAAGTCTGTGTATAATATGCTGATATTTTTTTACATTGGTTGTAATTTATTTGCTTTTTCGCATTCATTGAAATCCATATTATTAAGTTGTCCTTACTCAAAATATGAGCTAGTTCAATAAACTTACAAAAAGTAGTTGGAAAATGTTGCATGAGTTTTTTTTATTATTGTTGCAGGCAAAAATCCTTGATCTTGCCGCACATTTTCTTAAAAAATGCGATGGAATATGCGGGATATTTATGCAATTTTATACGATGAAATTGCGGGAACTTGCAAAAATTGCGGGAACTTGCAAAAATTGCGGGAACTTGCAAAAATTGCGGGAACTTGCAAAAATTGCAGGAACTTGCAAAAATTGCGGGAACTTGCAAAAATTGCGGGAACTTGCAAAAATTGCCGGAACTTGCAAAAACTTGCAAAAATTGCGGGAACTTGCAAAAATTGCGGGAACTTGCAAAAATTGCGGGAACTTGCAAAAATTGCGGGAACTTGCAAAGCTGTTTTCAGCTTTTGCAGCTTTTCAATGATGTTCCCATCACATAATCACGTCACTTCATAACGTTCACATGGCAACAGGGGACATGGCTGCGCTTGTGTGAGGTAAATGCAACATTTTTCAAGTTTCTGCTAAGATATACGTGATTTTTGCTACGAAAATGCGGGGATCATGAAATCATGCAAGCCCCGCATATTTTGCGCAAGGAAATCTGCAATTTATGCTGCGAAAGTGCGGCATATTTGAAAAAATTTGGCCCTGCATAAATATGCGAACTTTGGCTGATTCCGCGTTAAATCATGCGATCGCATTTATCTGGAGGGACTGGTTAACGTTACCCATTGACATCCATAATATTCATTTTTTTGAACTATACAATTGGTACCGTCAATTGTGTGCTTATAACATCATTTATCAAAACAACTCATACAGGTTTAGTATGAGGTTGAGTAAATCCCTTTAACGGTCACAATACGGTTGGGGAACAACTTTAAATCAGCTGGTGGCATTCAAAACATACAAGCCAAGCACAACTAATAAGATTGAACTCCTCTCCAGGTCGGCTATATCCGAGAAAAAAATCCAGGAATCGGACAGCTGGAATCGCACCTACATGCAGAATGAAACGTCGCACGGGTGACGAGGTTTTCAGAAACACGGAGAAGAATAAGTGGCCCAGAACAGTGTTTGCTGTTAAACCTGGCTGTTCTGTCACAGGACATTTTCCTCATGTGCCTGTGATGTGACCAGGCAGCTGGCAGCGGCAGAAAGCGAGGCAGGTCACAGGTGCCAGAAGAATTATCAATCTCTCACTCCTACGGCAAACAAGCACAAACGCTTCCCCTCCCACGTGCAGCTTGAAGACTGGAAAAGCATCCACCCAGGGCATTCGATTCTCTTGCTAAAGAAGAGAACGGGCTCTGTGTAGCACGTCGAGGTAACTGCTGACCCAGTTGGAAAATGGGCATGTGTCCCAAGGTCACACGCCTACACACCCGAAAGGTTTTGTTTGTTCGCAAACCGCCACAAGCCATCTTTTGCGGCCCTTATGCCAGGTGTGTACTAGAAAGCGAGTTCTCCGGTAGGGAATGGAGGCAACTGCTGGCTCAGCCGGAGTTACATAATATAGCCTTGTGGGACGGGCGCGGATAATGAATGTTGCCGTTATTTGTGAATTCTGAACTGGAGCATACGCCTCAACCCTCCACGCGAATATCTTTACTCTATTGACAAATGCGATTCTTCAGTAACAATGTTCGGTGTTCAAGTGAAACATCTTATCAGTCAATGTCTAAAGTCTTATCAGTTGTTAGTCTGTAGTGTGCACAAACAGATACAAATCTCCTCTGATGTGTTTATTAAATTAAGAATCTGGTTTTCTTAAGTCTTTTGGTAAAGTAATGGACTTTTTTCTCGTGCAGGTTCACGTTAAATTCGGGTATGACAAAAGAGAAATTTTCCAACAAAAGACTCTGTATGTTGTTCCAAACTTTCCAAACCTTGGTTATCATTCACCTTGACTTTGAATTGTCAAAAAATGGTGCCTATTTGTCACTGGGGAGTTAATACGAGTACATCAGAGGAACATATTGGTACCAAAGGGTGCACATGTGTACCTCAAATGTATCAACGGTATCTCATGGCAAATTGTACATATTTAAAGAGGTGGCTAATTTGCATTGATTTGTTCGACCACATTTGTATATTATTATTTACAATTTGCCTTTACACCTGTTAAATTGGGGTTAGGGGTTGGGTTTCGTTGTTTTTTTTATGATAATCATTTTGCACCATTTACAAATTCATACAAATAAGCCAGCTCATAAAATATGTACGAATTCTCGTGAGATCAAGCTGAATGCATACATATCTGTACATGTATAGCTCATATTAGGACCTTATTAAAGGGTACTCCACCAGTGACAGCTTGGGACCATTTCTGACAGTGGGCCAGGTTTGGAAAAAAATTGGGACAAAAAATTCATTTTTACGTGAACTATTTATTTACCTTAGCCCAATAAATTAGCGAGAAATGTTTGATTTAATCATAATTCCTAGAAGTAATATGGTCTTCCTTAAACTAAAGGGAACTATTTACAAAATGCTTATTAGTGTATAATTCATATTGCCAATACAACAGACTAAACACAGATCATTTTCATTGTTAGTATTCCTTTAACTATTAAATTTAAGAGAACTTATAAATCAATTGGCAATGTTCAATTCAATAATTTGCCTATTAGTGCTGGGCAAATTAATCGCGATTAATCGCATACAAAATAAAAGTTAATTTTTGCATAATATATGTGAGTGTGCTGTGTGTAATTATTGTGAATATTTAAACACACACATATTATACATTTCAGAATTGTATTATTTATATAATTTAAAAAAGTGTATATATAATATATAAAATATTAATAAATATCTTAAAAACATACATGAATGCGTGTGTATTTATATATACACATAATAATTACACACAGAACACAGTGTAAAAAATGTCTGTAGAAATTACAGTATAACTGGGTATTACTGGCAACTAGCTGCCAGTAATGTACTGTAGATTTTACATTTATGTTATTTACTGGCAACAGTTTGTTTAAAGTTAAATGAACATGAAACATTTTCAGTCATTATCTTCTACAGTAAGTTACTGGCAACCAGCTGCATAATTACAGCAAATTTTTTTACAGTGTACAAATCACTTTTATTTTGTATGCGATTAATCGCGATTAATCTTTTCCCAGCACTATTTGACATACTTGAAATGAAGAGTTTGGTTCCAAAACGAGATAATAATTTTTTTCTGAAAACATGTTTATTATTGTGTTATCATGTTTTAATTGTTTTTATTGTGCTACTTAGCTGTTTTTTTTTTTAGTTATGAAGGTTTAAATTAAAACAAACCAAGTGCAGTTTGAATGATGTTAATTGGAATGCACATTTAAAAAACAAGATTTTTGAAAAAAAAAAAATTAGATCGTTTTTGGGGCCCAACTCTTATTTATAAACAGAATGTACACATCTAAACACTGTAATGACCATAAGAAACAAAAATGTAGATAAAATGGGAGGTCATTGTCTATTCTGCTTACATTCTGCTTACATTTGCTAACAGTGCTGAGTACAGAGTCTTGTGGCACTACTGCCCTCTGCTGGTCAAATGTTTCTTATGCTAACTTGAGCTGAGGTTACACCAAAATCCATTTACAGTTTTATCCTGTAACTCTGTCATTTACAAAAACTCATTTCAGTTTTGTATGCGTGTCTCAATATTAATATCATATTCCATTCTGTAGCATAGATGATGTTCAGTAAACACAGTGAAAATAACTCATTATGCATGCAGATCAATATAATTTTAACAAAATTTATAAAAGGAAATAAAATGACTGATTATGAGTTATATATTAAGAAAGGTTTAGGAAAGGACATTCTGTAAAAATAATTTGGTTAGGTAGGTGTAGGTGCTCCTAATTCAGACTGATCTCATGGAAAGTCGTATTATAGTCACGAAAAATTTGATTAATTTATTTGTTTCCATTGCAAGAAATTCAGATTTTTTTCGTGCCTTGAGCATGAATGTCTTTGTCATGTCACTGGCACAAATTTCTATAAATAGTTTTTTTTTGTGTCTGTGGCACCTACCATTGTCGCTTGGGGTTGGGGTTAGAATCACTTCCTGTTAAATTTTTAGACATCCTAACCCAAACCCCAACTCCAGGCGAAAATAGTTTTAAAAGCGGAAGAAAAACATGTAGAAAACCAATACACAAAAGTACATCCTAACCCAAACCCCCAAATCTAACCCCAACCCCAAGAGACGATTTAAAAATGAAGAGTTTCGTTGCAAAACGAGATAACCACCGTTTTTTTAATTGATCAGAAATCTCGGTTTTTGGTTGTGCATTCCAATTAATTTCAATTCAACTGCAGTTGGTTTGTTTTGATTTAAACCTTCATAACTTAAATAATACAGCTAAGTATTACCATAAAACAAAATAATAACATGATAACATAATAATAAACATGTTTTGACAAAAATGTTAAAAAATGGATTTATCTCGTTTTGCAACGAAACTCTTCAAATATAAAAAAAGAGAAAACAATACATAAAATGACACGAAAAACAATTTCAAAATTTAGAAATTCGTACGAGTGACAC
Organism: Misgurnus anguillicaudatus; assembly: GCF_027580225.2. Lineage (NCBI taxonomy): Eukaryota > Metazoa > Chordata > Actinopteri > Cypriniformes > Cobitidae > Misgurnus > Misgurnus anguillicaudatus. Next base: position 16,732,643 of record NC_073355.2, read on the forward strand.
GAAAAAGACATTCGTGCCATGGACACGAATAAATTAATAGAAAAATTTGTGACTATAACATGACTTTCCATAAGATCATGTTGTCCTAATCTCATCATTAGAGACTTTAGCCTGGATTTCACAGACAGGGTCACATTTATGTTTTCATTGACGTACAAAAAGCTTCTTCCTTAATTAACTTAGTGCCTATAATATTACGTATACAAGAAGAAACACAGGCTAAGTAAGTAACCAACTAACTACAATCAGTAAAAGGTAAGTGCTCATTGAATTCTGTGATATAAAGTCACAGACTAAAGCTTGCTGACCCAACATGAGGAACGTGGATATCATGCAGAGAGCACGCTGGCATTGTCAAGAGCAATGAAGTTCCTTTAAACTGTTCCTATCCCCCTATAGCCCATGGGATTTCCTCTTCTATTACTCTGAGTGCGAATGAAGTCCATTAGGACTGCAGTCCAGTCGGGAGTCATGTGACTGTTCATGCCTGTCTCTGTGCTGCGATGTTTTCCAGAGTCTTTAGGAATAACACCAGCAGTCCTATAACTCTCACCTGTCACTATGAAAAAATTTGTGCTAAATAGCACTAAAAGCTTGTAATCATAGAGGAACCATTTTTTTTGTGGTACATAGCACCCAAAAACAATAAGTGGTGATACAGCACCACTTATGGTTCTACACAGGTGCTACATATGTGTTATATAGCACTAAAAATAGGTTCCCTATGATTACAAGCCAGTGAACCACTTTGTAGTATTTCAGATCGTTACAAACTGTGCTCAGATTTACCAAAGTACCCCAGTCTGCCATCAAGATTTCAATATTAAAGAGCAACAATCGTCCGATTCACGATTTTACATTTCCTGTGGTGTGTAAGTGTGTATTAGCAGTGGCGGCCGGTGACTTCTTTTTTCGAGGGCGCTCGATGCAAAGTTCGTCACAACATGCATGTAGCCCGTCATGTGTGTGGTTCCTTTTTACAAATTAAAATATGTGTTCTGTGTGTCGAAAGATCCTGGGTGCGTCACAGGATGCGTCTAAAGGGTTTATAATAAAAAGAGATGCTCGCGTTTGCCAGTTTACTGTTAAGGGAGTGTCTTGCATGTATTTTGTGAACGTGAGCGTCTCTTATATCATAAACGCATTTGACACATGTGCAGCAGGCACTTATTTTGACAAAACACGTGATGCACATGGTTCACATGACGCAACAAACACATATTTTGAAAACGCAAGCAACACACATGACACTCCGAACACTTATTTTGAAGTAGCACCTCTCGGATGAGCAGTCACGAGCCGCCACTGTGTATTAGTACTAGTATTAGTAGTTAAAGATATGCAATATATACAAACACCAAAGTAAACAATCGAGCGAGCGTCACATTTCCGGCTGACATTAGAGGTATTCAGACCAATCACAACGCACAGATTAGCTGGCCAATCAGGGACACAGAGCTTTTCAGATCGATGAGTTTTGTACAAAATCAGAGCGTTTGAGGAAGGCAGGATATTTGGAGCAACAAAATGTACGGTATGTGGAAAATATTTTTTTTTTAACTAAAAACTATAAACCATCCGAACACATTGTATAGACGGTTTCATCGGATGCACGTGTGGTAAAGCGATACACGTCTGGTCCGAACTTTACTTCCGGTTTCAGTTTTTTTAATGGTCTGACTAGTTGCTAAACTGAACTCTTGAACAAATACCTCATTGAAAATTACAAATGTTTTGGTTTCCTAGGTAATCTATGTGTTGTTTATTTTGCTTGTTATATAAATAAACTACGTTTAAAGGAATTTTAGTACTTTAAGATGTTATTTATTCTTAGCAGAGTTTACCGGAAGGTATGTGTTGACCACGAAAGCCGCTTGTTTATGTTGTTACTGCTGAAATCATCTATAACACCAAATACACAATATAAAATTATTTTTAAGCAATGAAATAGGTGCACTTTAATAATATTAATGAACTATTTTTATATTAATATTCATTTAATTGATTCTAACCCAATTTTATTAATTGAAATCAAATTATGTGAGTTACGCAGAAGAAACTGTCCGCACAAATGTTATACCTCTGTATGCTGTATATTACACTTCAAAAAATGACTTTCTAACTTAGTATTTTTGTCTAGCTTTCGGTAGAAATATCTAAAAATTCTTAAATAAAGATGTATTTTCTTGAGGAGCAAAATGACCAATAGGTCTAGTTTTTAGAAAAAAAATATTAAATTTAAGTGAATTTGTACCGAGCCCCTAAGGCGACAATGGAGTAAAAAAAATCGAAAGTTTAGTTTCACCTGTTCACGCTAATGTTTCACATGCGCACGTGAAAGTTTCATGTGAGCACGCAAAACTAAACACGGTAGTTTCATGTGCGCACGCGAAAGTTTCACGTGAGCATGCAAAACTAAACTTTTTTTAATTTTTGCTCCATGTCCCCTTAGGGGCTCTGTAAATTTGTGCTTAAAATAAGCAAAAATATCTGCCAATGGAGTGAGAAAATTTTACTTGTATTAAGTGTTTAAGAAAAAATAAATCTTATTTCAGGATTTTTTTCTCACCCCATTGGCAGATATTTTTGCTTGTTTTAAGCACAAATTTACTTAAATTTTATATTTTTTGTCTAAAAGCTAGACTTATTTTCTTAGGTCATTTTGCTCATCAAGAAAAAGTATTTAAGCATCTTAATTTAAGAATTTTTAGATATTTCTACTGAAAACAAGATAATAAGTAAGAAAGTCATTTTTTGCCATTTTAAGTACAGATTTTAGGAACTGACACTTGAGGCTAAAGGCCGAAGTGTGATTCATTTTTACGTGTATGTGAGGGTCAACATACAGTTCGCGTGACGTAATTTTCATCATCACACATTAAAAACAGGAGTTTGTTTTTTGCGTGTACACGAACAGACGCATACGGTCGAACACATAGCCTTGCAAAGTATAGTTTATTTGTACGTGTACACAGAACACGTTTGACGCATGTGCATTGCGACAAAATGCAATCCATCTACTGGGCTACATACTACATTCTCCAGTCGGCGCATACGTGAACTACACGTACAATGTACGTGGACTTTAAAAAATTTGGCGGTGCGCGTACAGTACGCACACACTCTTCTGATAATGAAAATTGCGGCAAGCGCACTGTACCCTCCCGTACACGTAATTTTTTTTTTTTTTGCCTTTAATCGACAAACACCAACATTTTCATTTGTCTGTTGGATCTGGTATGAAGAGTTTGCTGGCATTTGGCAATGTTTGTTGTCATTTTTCGGATCAATGTCCCTATATTGATGCTGATGGGAGTCAAATGTCGCTAGTACTCGATGCATCTCGATTCAAATGAGATGCTCCTACGGGAGCTTAGGCAGGGGGGTTAACTCCATTGGTCTATCCAGAAACAGCTGTTTTACCTCTAATTAAAGGAATGTAGCAGGTGTCACCTGCACCCCAGCAGTGTGGGGGCACACCTGGTTGAATTAATTTGATCCAAAGTGATTCAGACAGGACTGCCTGCACTCCATTGGGGCAAACAAACACTCAACACGCATTAGGCTTCTGAAACCGAGCACCTGCTTATAGCTTGAACCGCACGTGTTCTCTGTGCAACAGCAAAAAGGCGTTTCATTTTGGCACAGGCCTCCATCCACACCAAGGCCTGCTAGACCAGTTTTGTGCATGCTATGTTTACTCATTTAAGCCTGCGCTTTTGGTGATTTCACAGTGCGTTTAACTTTAGGACCTCCATTTGTCACCACCGCGGGGCATCTCCCACGTCCATTAAGAACAACCATAGATGCTTGCAACCCTTAACCTTTAATAGTTTTTATGCATTCGTAAATTGCCTTCAGATGCACGGGGGCACTGCAGTGGTCATTATTTACATTGACAGGCTGCAGCATTGGAGAGACACGGGGATGCATCCAAACATCGCGGGGCGGATTGCGTCGAAGAGTTCAAACACACATGGTGCCCTTTTGGAAAGAACCGTAAGCGAACTGTAAGCGTGCTGACCCTCTAATGGGGGACAAGAAAAATAAATATATAAAAAAGCCTGACGCGTGATCGGGAACATCAATGCTCTGGTGCTGTATGTTGTCATTAGGTGTGAAAACATATGAACATTTCCCAGGTATGGATGCTATGTCAGCTTGTCTGGAATGCAGCCTGAGGAAATGTCATGCTTTCTAGCGCATTGGTTCCTTTTGTGCCACAATAATGCATTAATTTCATGAGTCAACAAGCTATGACTGGCGGCTTATGTAGAACTAAACAGTGTTTAATTGGATTCTGATCCACAGCAACACACCGCAGGGCTGTTTGGCTTTTCCCCCCTCTGCTTTTTCGTTAGAGCACCTAAAGCAAAATGAAGGCGATTACTTCCACCCCTCTGGTGGTTTGGTGACTGGGTATTGTGAGCCCCTGGGAAGCCGCTGTTTACGGTCACACTTCACGTTGTCCTGATGCCCTGGAAGAGCGAATGCCAGCTGCGCTAATGCTGCCGCTTGCCGGCGTGGCACTGCAGAGGCCAACTAGGTGTCACGCAGGGATTAACCTTAAATTGATTACTAGCACAAAGATCATCTCTCGCCTGGGTAACACGCTTAGGACACAGTTTATTTCACAACCTGTGAGCGAAATTTCAGCATTGCTTTGAAAACATCAGAAGAGAAGCCCGTAGATGAGAATCATCATAAGCTAAAATTACATGTTGTTACCTGATAATATTCGTCCATACTGCACTGTTGCTCGTGTGAAACTGCTATAAATGTTTTTATTTATTTATTTGCTGAATAATTTGAATTCTTGAATAAATCACCTGAGGAGTTCGCTGAATGCTTATGACACTAAAGAATGTATTCACTGAAACTGAAAGTTTGAGAAGGTTCTCAAAAATAAGCGAAACACAGTTATAAAACTTTAAATAAAGACACTTTTAAAACATTTCTGTCTAAACGTCATTATTAGCTAATCTGATGACAACTGAATTAACCCTCGATTTTACAGACAAGGCTTAAGGCAAAACGCATGTTTAAATGCAAATAACTTGCACTGACAGGTCATAAAATATGCCAGTGCTATTGTTTTCTCTCAAGATAAAGACCATTAACTTGTTTTTCTAAGGCATGTTTATCTAATATGCTTAAAGGAGTAGTTCACCCGTTGACTTTTCATAGTAGGAATAAAAATGACTATGGTCAAGTCAATAGGGGCCATTTTTGGGCGAACTACTCCTTTAAATGTCTTAATTTAAAGGGACACTCCACTTTTTTAAAAAATAGGCTTATTTTCCAGCTCCTCTAGAGTTAAACATTTGATTTTTACCGTTTTGAAATCCATTCAGCTGATCTCTGGGTCTGGCGTTACCACTTTTAGCATAGCTTAGCATAATCCATTAAATCCGATCAGACCACCAGCATCACGCCCAAAAATAATCAAAGAGTTTGGATATTTTTCCTATTTAAAACTTGACTCTTCTGTAGTTACATCGTGTACTAAGACCGACAGAAAATTAAAAGTTGCGATTTGCTTGGCCAATATGGCTAGGAACTATACTCTCATTCTGGCGTAATAATCAAGGACTTTACTGCCATAACATGGCTGCACCAGGCATAGTGATATTTTGTAGTGCCCGAAAATAGTCCCCTTGGTAACTTTCAATGGCAGGGGACTATTTTCAGGCATTGCATAATTTCATTGCAGAAGAGTCAAGTTTTAAATAGGAAAAATATCGAAACTCTTTGGTCATTTTTGAGCACGATGCTAATGGTCTAATCAGATTCAATGGATTGTGCTAAGCTATGCTAAAAGTGGTACTGCTAGACCCGGAGATCAGCTGAATGGATTCCAAAATGGTAAAAATCAAATGTTTAACTCTAGGGGAGCTGGAAAATGAGCATATTTTCAAAAAAAGTGGAATGTCCCTTTAACTAAGGTCTAATCCTGGTTTTAGCTATGCCTTGTCTGTGAACCAGGCCTAAGGGGGCGTTTCCTGGACAAGATTTAGTTATATTAGGACATTTAAGTAGTTTTAACAAAAATCATGTGATATTTACATTGACTATTTGTTTATATCACTAGCAAAATTACTCTAAAAACAAACGGTGCTAAATAGCACTAAAAGTGATTTGCTGGCTTTTAATCTTAGGGGAACCATTTTAAGTGCCACACTAAAAAAAATGCAGCATGAAGTTAAAACAACTCGGTTTTAAGTCAATTCAACCTATTATTTTAAGTTTAGGCATGTGAAAAGTTGACATAACTTAAAAAATCAAGTTGTAATTGTTTCATTTTTTAAGTTAAAGTAACTTAAAAATGTTAATTTGACAGTGAATCTAGCACCTGTGTAGAACCATATTGTGCTTTGTAGAACCATAAGTGGTGCTATTATTACCCCGTATGGTTCTTCGTAGGTGCTATTTTTTTAAAATAAATATATTATAAATATACTTCTAATTCTGTTTCAACATCACACCAGTTCGTAATAACTTTATCTCATTTGTACAGTACATTCGCAGGAAACACAATAGATTTAGGGGTGGGTTCATGGTTTTCTCAAATATTTGGAGGGGTTTGAACAAAATAAACATTACGTGCCAAAGTACACATTACAATTAATATAAAAGAGCACCTAGTTAAATAAATATGTTTTACTGTGAGATTGTGACGGTTGCAACACAGAAAAAACATTATTTTTCAATGACAGCCATCGACTAATACTCATTATACTACATTAGAAAACTAGCTGTTTATCTTAAAGTGGTGGTTTAATGGTATTTCATGCATTCTGACTTATTAACACAGTTATAGAGTTGTTTCTTCATGCTAAACGTAGGCAAAGTGTCAAAAAAGCAGTTGGGCGTGTTACAGAGTATTTCTGTGCCGAATGTACTTCGCCAGGGTTCGTACAAGTTTCTGAAAGTTTTTTTTATTACGGCTCAAGCTGACGTTTCAGGGGCTTCTATACGTATCACTTATTTTTATGGGCACTTCCCCCAGAAAACCCCGCCCACCCATCAATCAGCGGGAGACGATAGAACTTACAAACATCACATCACGTGACACAGCTTTGTTTAATTTTCAAAACTCAACAATGGCACGAAAGAAAAGTGGAAGACATTTCTGGATGTAAGGAGAAGAAAGCCAGTCTTATGAAAACAATGGATATAGTTTATTATCCGGGGTAGCAGCAGAGTTTTGCGTGTGTGTTTGATGCGCTGGATTTCATTGAAAAGTCCAAACCGGGTCACGAGTTGCAAGCGGTAAGTAAGACTTCTGTCTTATGTTGGAAATAGTCCCGTGCATATTATATAAATGACATGAACATGTAGTGAATTTTAAGTTATAAGTGTTGTATAGTGTTGCATGACTCGTACTCGCTCCTCCCGCGGTACTAACTCCTCCTTCTTCATTTTTTCGTACGTTATCGGAAAAAATCGGTAAAGCTAATCTTTCTTTCATAAATCTGATTAAACTAAAGACTCTTCGGAGATATAAAGTATGTAATACTACTCTATAGGTACTCCAGATTAACATCAGAAATGCAGAAACAGCACGTGTTATGTGAGCTTTAACCTGATCTTACATGAATTTGTATTTTACGAGTTGGCGTACTCATATAAATTCGTCAGAAAGTGAATTGTATAAAAACATACGATTATTAAAATACACATAATAATGACCACCCCCTAAACCCTACGTCAAAGGTGCAAAAGAAAGTCGTACGAATTTAGGTCATACCTATTCATACAATTAGCCACCCACTCATAAAATACGTGCAAATTGGCATGAGATTCTGGTTTTTTTTTTTTTTTAGATTAATGCAATACAGATGCTATTACAGCTGAGGTTAGGTGCAATGCAAATATGCTACATAAAACACTGTCCTTACACGCTCTCATGTGCACCTCATACATTTAGTGTTTCAGTGCATCATATTTTTTCATATAAAAAGCAGTCATTTATAATATCCCCATTGCATTAACAACCATATTTTTATAAAACATTGTCATCTTCAGCAAAAATGCGTTGCCAACAACACCAATCCAGGTGGCTGAACCTGGCCTGCCCTGCAGGAAGGGGCTGAGGCAGAAAAGGGTGAATTGCTGAAGTATGCTTGGGAACGTGCCAGCGGGTGATGTGAGTGTTGACAGCCTACGGACGGGCATCATCATCATCATCAGCCCCTCGACCTTCAACACAACACCTCCCCACAGTGTGAGTCACATTTGAATAATACATTCTCCTTTCCAGCAGAGCCAGTCCAACCTGCTCGCAAACAGGACTAAACAAGTACAGCGTCTGCAACACACCACGATTCATGTTTACCACAGACCGCAACAATAAGCAAGAACACTCACCGCAGGTACATGCGAGGTTAGAAATTTCTCTAGAATGTTGACCACATGGGATTGCAATAAACATTTCCTATTGCAGACCTCGTGGCGCAACATTGCCGAGCACTTCTGTAAGTTTGCAAAATGATCTGTTTTGACAAACAATGTTTTCGTATAATAACTGGAATGTTTGAAATACTCGTTCATAACCAATGTTTGTCTATACTCTTTTATAACTCAACAACTAATATGGTATATTAAACATATAACCAGATCTCACACAAGTGTATTCTGCATTTATCACTGACAACAGCTACGGCCATGCTTCAAAACAAATGCTGTATTATTAACACAGCAATGGCAAAACAACAATCAATAATTCATCCTGTTTTACATTTTAGTACATATTATCAGGCATCATTCATGTCACATCTTGACCTTGTCTATCGATCGGCATGAGACAGACCTTATGAAGGTTGTTTGTTGATTCAATAAACAACTCTGCTTCTGGTGTGTTAATCTGGTTCGGGAAAGGCACATAAAAGTGTTTAATTTTCTTCTGTTTAGTGTTTTCAATACAATCTTATAACCAAACACAGTCTAGACAAATATACTAAAACAAGGCAAAATGTAGGCTGTCAGTTAAAATTCAAAAGAAGTCTAAGCATAAATCCCAAAAATGTAATAAAGTAAATAAATGAATGAAACCAAACACCTTGTAATCACTGTTGACTTTGCTTACAAAGTAATATACACTCACCTAAAGGATTATTAGGAACACCATACTAAGTTTGACCCCCTTTCGCCTTCAGAACTGCCTTAATTCTACGTGGCATTGATTCAACAAGGTGCTGAAAGCTTTCTTTAGAAATGTTGGCCCATATTGATAGGATAGCATCTTGCAGTTGATTGAGATTTTTGGGATGCACATGCAGGGCACGAAGCTCCCGTTCCACCACATCCCAAAGATGCTCTATTGGGTTGAAATTTGGTGACTGTGGGGGCCTTTTACTACAGTGAACTCATTGTCATGTTCAAGAAACCAATTTGAAATGATTCGAGCTTTGTGACATGGTGCATTATTCTGCTGGAAGTAGCTATCAGAGGATGGGTACATGGTGGTCATAAAGGGATGGACATGGTCAGAAACAATGCTCAGGTAGGCCGTGGCATTTAAATGATGCCCAATTGGCACTAAGGGGCCTAAAATGTGCCAAGAAAACATCCCCCACATTATTACATCATCACCACCAGCCTGCACAGTGGTAACAAGGCACGATGGATCCATGTTCTCATTCTGTTTACGCCAAATTCTGAATGTCTCAACAGAAATCGAGACTCATCAGACCAGGCAACATTTTCCCAGTCTTCAACTGTCCAATTTTGGTGAGCTCGTGCAGATTGTAGCCTCTTTTCCTATTTGTAGTGGAGATGAGTGATACCTGGTGGGGTCTTCTGCTGTTGTAGCCCATCCTCCTCAAGGCTGTGCATGTTGTGGCTTCACAAATGCTTTGCTGCATACCTCGGTTGTAACGAGTCAAAGTTCCTCTTCTATCAGCTCAAATGAGTCGGCCCATTCTCCTCTGACCTCTAGCATCAACAAGGCATTTTCGCCCACAGGACTGCCGCGTACTGGATGTTTTACCCTTTTCACACCATTCTTTGTATACCCTAGAAATGCTTGTGGGTGAAAATCCCAGTAACTGAGCAGATTGTGAAATACTCAGACCGGCCCGTCTGGCACAAACAATCATGCCACGCTCAAAATTGCTTAAATCACCTTTCTTTTCCATTATGACATTCAGTTTGGAGTTCAGGAGATTGTCTTGACCAGGACCACACCCCTAAATGCACTGAAGCAACTGCCATGTGATTGGTTGATAAGATAATTGCATTAATGAGAAACTGAAAAGGTGTTCCTAATAATCCTTTAGGTTAGTGTAAGTCTCATGTGTGTCCAGAATGTGTCTGTGAAGTCTCAGCTCAAAATACCCCACAGATAATTTATTATAGCATGTCCAAAATGTCCCTATTTGGGTGGGAGCAAAAAAGCATTGCTCAGCAAGTTATTGCTCTTTGCTACCTTACCAAAACAGATGGTTAAAATAGATCTGATTTCACAAACAAGCAAAAAATAGCAGATAACGTCCAACTCACTAAAGACAGAAACTATGGTAATACAAGACTGTCAGTCAGCGGCTGTGGGCGGGGCTTCAGCAGTGTGACATTCCATTGCTAAATGAATCAAAACAGCATGACTAATGAGACTGCTTTGGTTTATTAGGGATTAAAAAGAAGGGGTAAATTGATTTTTTTCATTGTAGGTAGGTTGTGTTCACACAGTACCGACACACATTTATATCCAAAGTTGATTTTGTGTAATAGGTGCGCTTTAAATGTACATAGTGGTAACTCAAAGGTACATATCTATACCAAAAATGGTACATATTAGGACATTTATAATAGGTACTATCCCAGTGACAACTTTGTACCCTTTATTTGAGAGTGTGACTGGGTAAGTAAGCCTGAGACAATATTTGGTGTTGAGGTACTAATATGAAGTGCAAAAGTGTACTTTTTGAAAGGGTACAGCCTCAATGACAGATAGGACAAAAAAATGACATATGAAAAATTATGATAAATCTATGTCTCTGAACATAAATATAAATAAATTATATGTATTATGTGCATAACTACTACCAATATCTTAGCTTAAGGCTAAAAAAGGTAACCAACATGAGGGCATAAAGAAAGTCGTAAAGATTTAATGTGAAGATTCTGCCACTGTGACTTGAGTTCACTTTTCATATGTCAAATCTAAAAGCGCTGAGAGAGATCTCAAGCTGTGTAGCACGCACCCTGAAGCAAAGGCTTTGTGTCTTATACATACAAAGACACAGTGGGAACACGAGCTTGCGTTTGCAGTGTGACTTTATATCTACTTTCCATTATTTTATATTTTTTCTCATTGAGCTGATACTTCTGCAATGTGACAGACTTGAATCATCTGTGAACTTTGACAGTGTCATTGTGTATGAGAAGTTATTCAAAGTTTTGTACAAATGGTATTGCTGCCTAATTCATTATAATTTGAAGTACTTGATTTGTATTTGAATGTGGTAATCATTCATTTCTATCTTATATATAAAAGTACCACCTTATACTGTACCTTGGTACAGCTCCGTTTTATACACTGATTATAAAAACAACATATGGCAGCCACAGCGCTCACCACCATTAAAATCTCATGTAAAACTTCAGTCTGCACCACAAACAAGCTCCTTCACAGATCATCTAGCTGCACCAACATCTGAATCTTTAACAGCTGGCTCTTTTCCACAGAGCGGTCTGCTCAATGGCCATGAGGAAAAAATCAAGGGTAAATTACAAACCCTGTATAATAAAAGTACCACACGAAACAGATGATCACATCAAAATGTCCTTCCCAGTTCTAGCGGTAAATATTAACTCCATATTACATCCCACTACCGCAGCGATGTTGATCTTTAAGATACAGTTGTATTAAATGTGCAGCATCCAATCAAAGGGCCGAGTTTGTAAACAGGTTTGTTGTATCAGCAGCGGAGGGTTATGTGAACAGATTACCAGAAGACCTAATCGTTGTTATTCCTAATGTTGTGTTGTAATATTTTTTCATGGAAATTTTTAATATGTCTGCAGGCTTATTGTTTCAGATAATTGTTTATCTGGTCACATTGCATCTCAGTTTAAGCCTTAACTGGTTCACGCTGGTCTCCCAGTTTGTTTTGTTTTATTTACAGGTAAAGAAAGGATCTTTAAGTAGGGATTTTAGTTAATTTGTGTATTTTACAACTTTATTCACAATGCATGTGTGTACAGGAGACATCTACTTACGGTTAGCTGTGAGAAGAGTCTGTCAATGGTGCCAGCAGTGTCTATATACTTGGTCAGTTATCCCTAAAAAATATGAGACAAATTAATTATGAAAGAAAAAGTTTTGATTTGTCTACAATACATAGTTTAGTTATATAGTTAGGTTTAAGTTGTTTAGTTGGCTTAATTTAAAATACCAAAGTTTAAGTGTAAAATGAGCAGTAAAATAATTTCATCTTGATGCAAAGTTCACTTCTAATATTATCTGCAAATTTGAAACAGACAGTTAAACTGCATTATATTTAATCATTTGTGGGGTCTGTTTTTCCCATATGGCAAAAAATAACTTTTAAAAATATTTTGAAATATACAAAAAATGGCCAAAAATATATATTTGCTGAAATATGTTTACAAAAATATATTTTTACCAATATATTTTTGGCAATTTTTGTATATTTTGAAATATATTTTAAAAAAATTAAAACATAAAAAATATATTTAGCCCTCCATATATTTCAATCCAAAGAAAAATATTTACATAGTAGCCTATTGGACGAAAAACTATGTTACAAAGTTTTAAAAAGGTTAAAATTAAATATATTTTTAACTTCAAAATATTCCTTATAAAATGATCTTGTATTTAGCATATATTTAAAATATATTTAAGCAAAAAACAATTTTTTTGCCATATGTGATTAAAAATGTTGCTTCCCCTTTAAATACATTTTGAAGGTTAAAACTAAATATATTTCCAAATTCAAAAATATATTCAATTGAGCATTACATTCTACAAAATGTATTTACCATATATTTAAAATATATTTTTGGCCAGAGAAATGTATTTTTGCCGTATGGGTTGTTTCCTTTCCCTAGCTATCTTTGTTATCCGTTTTCTTTGTATAGATTAATTAACTGTGTTTATGGCATTTATGTGCAATGCAATGTTATATCTCTCTGTTGTTCATATGCAATAAAAAAATGTTTATTCAACGGCTGAATATTATAGATGAATACTTACCGTGGAGAATTTCTTGCAGGCCTACAGTCATTCCTTTTTAAATATTAGCATGTTGACTTTAATAAAATGGGTATGAGTACGACAAACGTGGTTCTTCTTCTTCTGTTGCTTTGCGTTTTGCATAAAATGTGTTTACTTGGTACATTTTTGTATCCTGGGATTTATTTATTTTGGGGTGCCTCTACCTAACTTTACAGCCATAATCATTGCCGAAAGCGGAACGTTGTGTTTCTGAACAGTGTTTCTGGTCGGACATTAAAACGAGACGAAACTTTGTGTAGCGGTAAATGTTTATCGTGTTATTCGCTTTAACGGTTGTTTCGTCTACAATATTTATACGTTTCTCATATAAAATTACGCGTGGCATGTTAAACATGAACTTTTACGGTCACTAGCATGTAAAATATTTAGCGGCAACATATGCACGGTAGAGGATCGTGTGTTTCTATTTATATTTTCTGAGCAGATCATCTAGGTTACCAGAAATAAGTAACGAGTGATATACAGTTTGCTTTTTCTCATGGCTCAAACGTGGACTGATGTGCACGCTATTTTGCCTTCGACCAATGCTGAATTTACTATTGAGTTCAGTGAAAAGATTGAACCCAGTGTGTTGAAGATTGTTGAACTGGCCCGAGATCAGCTGTACAGTACATCAGATATCCCAGCTTCTGTTGAAACGGCTCAGATCATCATAGATTACTCCTGGGAAAAACTTAACACGGGGACATGGAGAGATGTTGACAAGGAGTGGAGGCGGATGTACTCTTACGGCTGCCTCTTTAAAGTCTTAAGTTTATGCCATGGTAATCCATCACATGCCACCATCAAAGAAGCCATTAAGACGTGTGATATGGGTTTGTTAATGGGAGCAGCCATCATGGACAACATTTTGCAAAGACTTGTTGGTATTTTAAGGAATAAAATGAAATTAAAAAGTCCAAAGAAAGTAGAGAAGAGTGATGAACCCTGTTTAAAGGTGAAGTGGTGATTTCTGCTTTTTTACCATAAAGTCGTTTCTGTGACTTCTGTTTACATACAAATATAATGCGGTTTTGCTGTTGCCAAATTGTGAGTTGGGTAAGATAATCCATTTGATGTACTCAAGCAGGACATGAGGACATTCACTTCCTGAAACAACATCCTTCTGTCTGCCCTGTAGTAACATTCACATCAACAAGTCAGACTTTAGGATTAAAGTTTGCCATTTGGGGTTTTTATATGAGCCCAGTATTTCCCTCTGAATTAAAAAGTTTCCTCTGAACATTAAACTGGGGCTAACAAAAGATGCTGATCCAGGAACATTAGTCCCGCTTGTCTAAAACAAGTTGTGTTACCCAAAGTGCCTGTTTAATTTGTTGTACAAGTCATTTCTATGAGTACAGCTTTACAGTATGTTCCCTCACAAAGCCTTTTCTAAAACAGAAAACGAAACAGGAATGTGTGTCTGAGCCTGTGATAAACCCAACACAAGCCGTACTTAGGATTCAATGTCCGTCACTGGAGCGCTTTAAATCAGATTTTCTGAATCCTCAAAAGCCTGTCATCATAGAGGGAATAATTGACCACTGGCCGGCCTTTACAGAGCATCCATGGAGGTACTGTTACACATGCTTTTTTGGCTTTGTACAAATGAGATTTCATTTATTTATTCACTACTGTTTACTCTCTCTCCAAGCATAGACTACTTGCGAAGTGTCGCCGGCTGCCGGACGGTTCCCATTGAAGTGGGATCCAAGTACACAGATGAAGAGTGGTCACAGAAGCTCATTACAGTGAATGAGTTCATAGACAGCTACATTTTAGGAACAGTAAGTGCTTCTTTTGCAATTGCATACATGAGACTGTGCTGTATTATTAAAATAGAGTCATAGACCACATACATGCAACCCTCAAGTGCCTTATTGCTTTTATATAAACTGTTACAAGATAACATTTAGGGGCGGTTTCCCAGACAGAGTTTAGATTAATCCAGCACTAGGCCTTATTTATATTAGGTCATTTAATACGTTTTTACAAAAACACTACAGGTGTGCATCTTAAGGCAAAACAATGTCACTGGTATATGTTAAAATTAAACAGGACAAGGTGTTTTTAAATTAAAGCAGCTCAAACATGCATTTTAGTCTGGGACTAAGACAAGCCTTGTCCGGGAAACCGCCCCTTAATGTCATTAAATGTTTATTTAATAAAAAAAGCATAATTTTGCTTGAAAATGTAGCCCCTACAATAACAAAACAAACAGTCAAACCAAAATTTATACAGATACCTTCAACATTTCTCTATTTTTCACAGTTTTTGGCTATAGTTTAATGGTAAAATAAAAAATGAAAAGAACTCAAGAGTTAAACTATTGATATTGCATTGGCCATTCTCCTGTTAGACTCTCACAAATGAATTGGGTTGAATAGCTGTCAGCTTTTAAATGTACAGTAAGTACACAATTTTAGGTCGACCAATTACTAAGCAATGCTTAATTTAGTTTAGTTTGTGGTGTAAAAAGGTCGTGTTAGCAAAACACTTAAGCAAAACATAGTCAGGTTTAAAGGAATATTCCATTTTCTTAAAAGAAAAATCCAGATAATTTACTCACCACCATGTCATTCAAAATGTTGATGTCTTTCTTTGTTCAGTCGAGAAGAAATTATGTTTTTTGAGGAAAACATTGCAGGATTTTTCTCATTTTAATGGACTTTAATAGAGCCCAACATTTAATACTTAACTCAACACTTAACAGTTTTTTTCAACAGAGTTTCAAAGAACTATAAACAATCCCAAACAAGGCATAAGGGTCTTATCTAGTGAAACGATTGTCATTTTTGACAAGAAAAATAAAAAATATGCACTTTTAAACTACAACTTCTCATCTAGATCCGGTCGTGATGCGCCAGCGTGACCTCACGCAATACGTCAAGAGGTCACAGAGGATGAACGCGAAACTCCTCCCCAGTGTTGAGAAAGAGGAGCGTTCCGACGTTGTTGTGAATGATACTAATTAATGTCTTTGTGTCAGTTTATTGTTTACAATGGTCAGCAAATGTGCGTTTCATATATGTAACACGTGACCTCCCTACGTCACTACGCATTTGCGTTAGGTCACGCTGGAAAGGACTTAGACAAGAAGTTGTGTTTAAAAAGTGCATATTTTTTATTTTTCTTGTCAAAAATGACAATCGTTTTGCTGGGTGGGACCCTTGTGCCTCGTTTGGGATCGTTTGGAGTCCTTTGAAGCTCCGTTGGAGGGAGCTGTTTGGTGTTGAGTTGGGTGTTGAGTGTTGGGCTCTATTGAAGTCCATTAAGATGAGAAAGATCCTGGAATGTTTTCCTCAAAAAAACATAATTTCTTCTCGACTGAACAAAGAAAGACATCAACATTTTGGATGACATGGTGGTGAGTAAATTATCTGGATTTTTTTTTAAGAAAATGGACTATTCCTTTAAGTGTCTGAATAATTTTGGCTATTGATAGGCCACTATATGAAGAATTTTGGGGTGTAATGTCACAGTTTACTTTATATTGCTATCCTCAAGTAGTATCCTGCACCCACTAGGAAAAAAAATATATATATATATATCTGAATTATTTTTGGTTTAACTGAAGCTATGAAGCAAACATTTTTCATAAGCAGTGCCGGCTCGTGATTGCTCATCTGAGGGGCGCAAATTCAAAATATGTGTTTCGAAACACATTTTTTTCAAAATATGTGTTTGTTGCCTTATTTGAACCATTGTGCATCACATGTTTTATCAAAATAAGTGCCTGCTGCAGACGTGTTGAAACCGTTTATGATAAAAGAGACGCTCACGTTCACAAAAGACACGCAAGACATTCCCTTAAAACTAAACTCTGATTACGCAGATTATGCTAGTATCTGGCAAACGCGAGCATCTCTCCCATCATAAACCCCTCAGACGCGTCTGCAGCAGACACTTATTTTGACAAGACACGCGATGCACACACAATCTCTCAATGCGCAGAACACATATTTTGAAATTACAAACCACACACATGACGGACAACATACATGTTGTGACGAACTTCGCATCGAGCGCCCTCCAAAAAAGAATTCAACAGACGCTACTGTTCTTCATAAGCAGAAATATTTGCTAAATAAATTCAGTGTTAAATATTATTTAATTGGCTGGAGTAGATTTGTTTTTTGTAACTTTTCTTCATTGTCTTTCCTGTAGGGGGAGATCGGAGTGGGATATCTGGCTCAGCATCAGCTGTTTGATCAGGTTGGTTGTTTCCCTTGACATTAGTATCTCTTTAATTTTTCATAAAGAAACCCGTTCATCCTGTAGAAATTGTTGTGCAGTTCAAAAAATGAGGAACTACTTGATTTTTATCTTTCTTAAACATGACAAAGGTTTTTTTGCCATTTGAGCACCCCTGAATGCTTCCTCATTTCTCACCTCCTCGCAAGTGCCATGTTCTTCGGCTTAGATTACATAGGAGCAAGGAAACGTTAAGAGTATCGAGACGCACCTATAGATAAACCCATCACGAAACTCTAAGTGCCATATGGAGCAAAGAAACGCATAAGTGAACTTTCAACATCAAAATTCCAATGCATTTGAATCATCATAGGTGTGAACATAGCGTGAAAAAGTACTAAAGTAGACCTTTTGAAAAAAGACAATGTAGGAAGAATTTTCTGAGACTGAGGCATTTAATCTCTTGGCATGATAGATGACAGGTATCATAGTAAACCGGACATGCCAGTCTAGTTTACATGGAAAAGACAAAAAAGAGGTAGCCTAAATACAAATACAAGATTATAGAATTAATAGAGTTTGCAATAATGCCATAAAATTTACATGAGCTTATATTAAATACTGAAAGGTCTATAAGATTGCAGTCAGACCATTATATTAAAAGAGGATATTAGCAAAGTATAAATGTGTATATCTTATCTCAGCAGTCTCACAGTGAGTAAGTCAGTGGCGAAAGTAATAGGGAACCAAAACCAAAAGTGTAGAAAATAAATGACCTTAGGAGAAACCAAATTCAACCGACAGGGTCAATTCTCCTCTGGCACATTAAGCAAACACTGCTGCAACTAATTTGAGGATGGATACTGCTAACTGAGCTATAAGGTTTTACAAAAGTCAGGCAACCTGGCAGATAAATCATTAAAAGTTTATTAAATTAGTCTGTCTCATATTATACTTATTTATTTTGGTTTACCTTTGCAAGGTGGCACAAAATTGTGCCACGCAATAGACTGTAATCTGATAGTAACTCACAAATGAGGCACTAGACCATTTAATACTTTAAAAGTTATAAGCAAGTTTTAGATAATATGTATGAAATCAAATAGGCGGTCAGTGTAGGGATGATAAAATTGGGCTTATATGATCATAATTCTTAGATTTAGTTTGCATGCTGTGTTTTTAGCTAGCGAAAGTTTATTCAATAGTCAGGACACCCACCCAAAAATACAATAATCTATTTATGAAGTCATAAACATATAAACAGGCTTCTCGACATGTGTAGCAGAAAGCTGTGCCACAGTTTATAGATATTACTGAGATGGAAGAATGTTGTTGTGACACACCTTGGAAACGTGACAGATCAAATAACAGATTGATATCTAAAATCACACCCAGGATTGTGTCCGTGAAAAACGTCACAACAATAGATCTGTCTAAAGAAATGTTGTATTCTACTGTTTGTTTGTTTTTTAAGATTTAAGAGTTTTGTTGTTACATATAGGGAAGAGCGGGGCACAAACTAATGCTTTTTGGCTTTGGCTTTATCATTCAAAAGATATTTAAAGGGATAGTTCACCCAAAAATTAAAATTCTGTCATCATTTACTCACCCTAATGTTGTTACAAACCTGTATAAATGTATGTGTTTTGATGAACACAAAGGAAGATATTTTGAGAGGTGTTTGTAGCCGCACGGTTCGTGGACCCCATTTAGTTACATAGTAGGAAAAAAGAATACTATGGGGGTAAATGGGGTCCACTGACGGTTTGGTTACAAACATTTCTCAAAATGTCTTCAAAACAATGAAATTTGTGCATGTTTGTAATAACATGAGAGTGAGTAAATGATGACAGAATTTTCATTTTTGGGTGAACTATCCCTTTAAGTTAAAACTTTTCTCAAATTGACAAGAGATCATTTTCTGACAGTAAGAGAAAAGACCAAAAGCACAGATTGCTCAGCCATGTTAAAATCAACCCCGCTTTAGTTTGTGCCCCGCTCACCACTACAGTATGTTGTTGACACACTCTGTTAAAACAATGAAATTCATATTCTGCATTTAGTTCAGTACCTCCATCTTATTATGATTGTAAGATTGTTTGTGTATTTGTGAAAAGCAATAACTTTAGGATATATACTTTACATTAGATTCCAGAGCTGAAAGAAGATATTCGCATTCCAGACTATTGTTGTCTTGGAGATGGAGATGAAGACGACATCACGATTAATGCCTGGTTTGGGCCTGAAGGGACAGTTTCTCCTCTCCATCAGGATCCACAACAAAACTTTCTGGCACAGGTAAAGCCCAAAAGGCAAAATGTTAAATTGGCATTTAATAGTGAACAGCAACGCTTTTGGGTTTTCCTGTCTCACTGCATGTTATTTTTTGACAGGTGGTTGGAAGGAAATATATACGTCTGTACAGTCCAGACGAAACAAAAAATCTGTATCCACACGAGTCGCAGCTACTGCACAACACCAGTCAGGTACTGCTTGCTTATCATTGTAGCCTTACTTCATGACGGCTTAGTTTTTAAATAAATCTACACATTACAAAATACTTAGGGCGTTTTGTTTGACCCCCAACTAGGTGGAGGTGGAGAATCCAGATTTGGTGAGGTTCCCAGACTTCTCTAAAGCCTCATATCAGGAGTGTGTACTCCAGCCTGGAGATGTCCTCTTCATACCCGTCCAACACTGGCATTACGTGCGCTCTCTAGAGCTCAGCTTTTCTGTTAGTTTCTGGTGGTCTTGATATGTGTATAGAAATAAACACCTTGACAAACGTTTACTGTTGTTTGATTTTTGTCCTTTATTTATTGGGGCAAACGCAAAATGGTTAATATAGAGTTTCAAGGTCAAATTTTATGTTCTTAAAAATTATATGAATTTGTCAGTTGAATGGAAAACAATAGCTCACTAAAATATTTGTAAATATGTAGCTGCATGGTGTTTGACTACTAACAATAGGAATTATTAAAGGAATAGTCTACTCATTTTCAATATCAAAATATGCCACCACCCCAACCAAGAATTGTTGACACATCCTCCACCATCCGTGTGCGTGCACGCAAGCGCCGGAGCGCGCCGCGACGCCCCGACAGCACCCAGCCCAGCCCCATTCACTCAATGGTACCATTTAGAGACAAAGTCAGAAGCGACCAAACACATCAACGCCCCTCCCACTCAAGACGAGTAGCCACACGAGCAAGTTTGGTGGTACAAAACAAAACGCAGCGCTTTTCTAAGCAGATTTAAAAGAGGAACTATATTTTATGGCGTAATAGCACTTTTGGGAGTACTTTGACTCGCCTGAAAAGTCCGCTCCCCTTCTCACTCTCATAATGGGAGAGGGAGGGTGTTACTGCGCCGAGTCGAAGTACTCCCATAAGTGCTATTACGCCATAAAATATAGTTCCTCTTTTAAATCCGCTTAGAAAAGCGCTACGTTTTATTTTGTACCACCAAACTTGCTCGTATAACTACTCGTCTTAAATAGGAAAAACGTTGATGTGTTTGGTCACTTCTAACATTATCTCTAAATGGTACCATTGAATAAATGGGGCTAAGCTAAATGATATCGAAGCATCGCAGCGCGCTCCAGCGCACACGCGCACGCACACAGATGACAGAGGGATGCATCAACAACTCCCAGTCAAGGCAACAACACATCTCAACATTGAAAATGAGTAGACCATTCCCTCAATATAATTACAAAATAATTCACCGCCCTCACAGTTGTCTCATAAAGGGTCAAATTAGCTATATAGACCAAAAACACTTTTTGTAATTGGCTGTAAACATATTTATTTTTGCTGCATTTTAACATCAGGGGGTCTATGGAATTGACTCAGTTTTGGAGCCAGCCTCTAGTGGACAGTCAATGAATTGCAGTTTCTGGGTTGGCTTCACGAGAGACCAGAAAGTTGCAACTTGTTTAAAACCAATTTCCAGAACAAGGTAAAAAGGAGTAAAATGCCAAGACAAATTAGTACACATTTTTTTATTAATATAAAAAATGTATCAAAATTCAATTTCTGAACTGAAAAACAAATTATGACTACTAATAGTCATTCTTTCAAACCAAAATCTTGGACTCAAACAGAATCCAATATAGTTCTTAGAGAAAAGCTACGTTGTACGGCAAGCGCTCAGGACCTTCTTGACCGCCGTGTTGCTGATGTAGAAGGTGTGGGAGCTGTGTTCTCTTTGGCTGAAGCCAGACTTTGTGAGCCCTGTGACTGGGAACGCGGTATTTCTGCAAATTAAAATGAGAGATCATGAAACCTTTAAAAAAAAATTCTAACCTTTTTGCAGCAGTTCAAACGCTTCTTTTGTAGGATTAGTAGAGTATACCTGGAATCTCATGAGGCCAGAAATCATTGCACGTAGGGCAACGAGGATCCGTGCGCCCTTTAAAATAGCGAGCAACACATGGGAGGTGCATCTTGATCCCGCACCCTGGCCTCTCGCACACCTGGCCCTGAATAATAATAAAATTAATTAAAAAAAACATTTGTTTGCAGTTTCCCATGTTTAAAGGGGAAATTTCAGAAGACTTTTTTAGATGTAAAATAAATCTTTGGTGTCCCCAGAGTGCATATGTGAAGTTTTTTGCTCAAAATAATACATAATTTATTATATCATGTTAAAATTGCAACTTTATAGGAGTGAACAAAATGTGTCCTTTTGGGTGTGTTCTTTGAAATGCAAATGAGCTATTCTCCGCATTAAATGGCAGTGCCATGGTTGGATAGTGCAGATTAGAGGGCAGTATTAGGGGCCAGTCACACCAAAAGCATTTATGGCAGTTGCAGGCGCCTTTTTTGAATGATATTCTGTGGGCAGGGAGCGTTTGCGCGCTATTTATGCACTTTTTTGCCGCCTGCCGCGCACGCGTTTTTGAAGGAGAGCGGAGAAGCGCCCGACGTCATTCGCGTCTTTCCATTTGTCTAATCAAATGAGGGAGATAGGCGGGCCTTACGTTGCTTTGAAGAACCGGACTCCACTCGCTCACTCTCTCCTGTGTGTTTGTGCACCTCTCACCCTCAAACAAGATCAGAGCAAGCGCCCTCTTTTTAAAGTTTCTGCGTATATGACAGTTAACAGCAAAAGAGTGCTCACACTTCAATATTTGATTGACAAGACAGCTGACTCGGTGGTTGCTTAGCAATATGAAAAGCCGCGTCGCACTGCTTTTTTTTTTTTTAAAGGCAGTGCGTCGCGCCTTGCGTTTGCAAGCGTTTAAAGCGCTTTTGGTGTGACTGGCCCCTTATCCCCTTCTTACATCACAAGGGGAGCCAAATTTTATTTTACTAGAATACTCTTAAAGGAATAGTTTACTGGAAAATGAAAATGTTGTCATCATTTACATGAAGACAAAAGAAGGCAATTTGAAGAATGTTTGTAACCAAGCAGATCTGGGGCACCATTCATCCATAGTAGGATATAATACTATGTGAATGGTTCCACCGATCCGTTTAGTTATTGGCATTTTTCTAAATATCTCTATGTTTAGCAGAACAAAGAAACTAATACAGGTTTGGGATGTCAACTTGAGGGTAAATGATGAAAGAATTTTCAGTCAACTATCCCTTTAAGTCTTTATTTTTTTTTTTAAGCATCGTTTTATGTCCGTACCTTCAGGGCAATGCTGTGACACACATTACACACTTTGATGAGATCCTGGTATATCGCGCGCATGTACTGTTCCATTTCGATTATGCAGCGCACACTTAGTGTGTATTCACCGCGTTTCTAAAACCAGAACCACGACAGAAAAAGTATTGAATAAACTGTTTTAGAAGGCAAAGATTTATAGCAATTTAGCACTTAAAATGCAGATGAATTTGAAAACGCACCTCAATCAACCACTTGTCCTGTACGAACATAGTTAAGACGTGCTCAGCTTCTTTTTTCTTCAACTTTTTAGTTTGAAGGCTGTCGGCACAATTTATTATGTCTGTGGAGGACGCAGACCCAGTCTCAGACTCAACAATGAAATCCATCTGAAAACAAAACAAACATACAGTTATATACCTTCTTTATTTTAAACATTTTGAACAAACCACGTTAGGTGTTATACATACAGTTTTACGGAACAATTCCAGTTCATTGTCCGCATAATCCGAGGACATTCTTGTTATGAATGTCTGTGCCATGTTTACCTGAATAACACATGACTTATATTTGTAATTTCTTTTATGAATAAAACAAATGATTAACAGTAAATAAACAGTAAAGACCAGGAAACAGATTTAAACTAACCATCGCATAATATTGAAGTCCATCCTCTTCAGACATCCCCTTCCGGATGTTCATAAACATGGGCTGCAGGTGGGAGTTGATGACTTCGATAAATTCTTCAAGCCTATCTTGAGCATAATGTGCTGTGAATGTAAGACAAATGGTTTACGTCATACACAGTTGTCAGAAAGTTTGGATTTAGACATTTGGCAGATAAGGACTTACAAAGCATTCAATGCATGCATTCTTATTTGCTCACTGGAATCTAAACACAAAGCTCACAAAAATGCACTACCAACTGAGCTACAAGAACATGAGTTTATTTTATGTAATATAATATGTAACACAAAAATCATACCTCCATGTGCCTCACAGCAGTGTCTGTGTAGTGCTTTGGCTTGGGAAGCACTGATGATTCCATATCCCATAATGCTCTGTAAAAAGCGTCTGTGACTGTCTCCCATTGGCATTCTGGTTTATATCCTTTGAAGCTGGAAAAAAATTGGAGAAATTGTCCTCTGATAAACCAAACTGTTCAAACTTGCCAACATTGGGTAACTCACATTATTATAATATATACACACTGTAAAAAATAAAATTTGGATCAACTTTACATGTCCATTTACAACCCCAGGCTTTGCTTTTAGAATGAAAGGGTCTATTATTACCTTATTTGAAATGAATAATAATGTTGACCTCTGCTCTGACTGGCTGTTTCTCAGAGCAGCTCATTTCAGTAGTTATGTGTGTGTGTGTGTGTGTGTGTGTGTGTGTGTGTGTGTGTGTGTGTGTGTGTGTGCGTGCGTGCGTGCGCGTGTGTGTACGTGCGTGCGTGTGTAGACCTAATATTTGAGTCTGTATCAGATGAAGATACATTACGTAATATAAGAAATAATCAATTGTTTTGAGATTGTTAATGGACATGTCTGAGTGGTAAGTTAATATTTTATTTTTTTTAGTATGGACCTGCAAAACGTAACGTAAAGTCAATAGTAGAACTTCAGCCTAACACTAGCATATAGCATTAACTAGCATATAACACTAACTCAGCAGTGACAACTTTTTTTTTAGCGTTGTAACAACGTTATATTTGATTTAATCTTGGGGGGTTGTTATGTTGAGATTGGCCTGTTTTCTAACAGTCTTTTGCATACACAAGGTTTACATAAGATGGAGGAAACAATCGTGTTTGAGGCTTCCAATATGTCTTTACCACGTACAGAGCTCTTACTAGTCATCTATTCCTATATAACTTTGCACCGAGGTTGATGTGCTGCAAACACAGTAACATCATCACTCCTGATTAATCCCCTCTCGCTCAAACTTCCTTCAATATTGCTGCGCCCAAGGTCGAGGTGCAGCAGACTAAGTGCTCTTTCGCCATACAGTGTAGTTCTCATTTTTATCCACTTAAAAAAATCGCCATGTTTTATTTTGTGCCACCATACTTACTCGTGTAACTAGGGAAACTCGTGTCTTTAAATAGGGAAAACATGGAAGTGTTTGGTGGCTTCTAAATTCATCCCTGTTTGGATCCTAAGGAATGAATGGGGCTAGGCTAAATGCTAACACATTCACGACACGCTGTACAAAGATAAAGTGCAAGCATTGAAAAAAGACAGGTATGTATTAATTCATCTAAGTTGAGGTAAGAACATAGAAAAATATTGAAAAAAAGTGGTGTTTTCCTTTAAAAATTTTGGGGTCAGCAAGGGTCAAGCCGCAAGAGAATCTTATTTTTAATCTTATTATGGTGTATTACCAAAACACTATTTTGAAAATAAAACTGCAGTTACAAATCAGTTTAACAATAGTTTTGCTGACATCTTAACATCTATTAATGGTGGCTTGGAATGTTTCTAAGCAAGACTTTAAGCTCGACAGGTAAGAAACCAGAAATGTAAGTACTACACACGAACAATAGCAAGACTGTAAACACATTTATGAGATTATATAATTAAAAGCATTACACAGGGCTTTTATGGATCATTATAAATATCAGAAAGTGAAACGTCAATTATGGCACATGTAGGGTGGTTGGTATTTTATCTTTATCGTTTACTGCCGTATTCTAACGTTGATGTTTTAATAGATGCAGTCTCTATAAATAAAACATCTACCTGGTTATCGTCAGAGGGTTGTTGTAATATACAGTACACGCAAACCTGTGCATTCATGGCGATCATTTTAAACTACGAGCTGGTTAACTTACCTAAAGAGCCTTACATATATCTATGCCTGATGCACATGTAACAATATTATCGATCTTGTTATGGGACCGACACCATAGTCGGAGTGTTAAAACATTTATTGCAACTGTTTTTGCTATTATTACTACAACATATTTTGCTTTACGCGGTAGAGTACAGATTCTCACAAACCTGTTTTGAATCTGAGATGTTTGTTGGTGCAACACTCGCGCGGTCCAACTAGAAACGATACTTCCGGTCACGTCACGTGATACAGTCCGTGTCGTCACTGCAGAACTTGAGAAAGCACAAAGCAGCCCTTTTAAATGATAGATTTGTAAACTTTAATAATGTAATACGTATTTAATACGTGTTTTATTATTTTAAACGTTTTCTTAATTATATCAATTATTTAAAACAGCTGAATCAACAGAGCTCTGTAAAGACATCAGCAAAAACCAAGCTGGGAGACCCCAGGTTATTTAGTTGTCAAACCATGGTTAATTTTTGTAAGGGTTATAGCTACATTTTTACTTTGACTAAATTTACTAAAATAAATCAAGGTCAAATTTGCAAATTAATCTGCATTTTCTACATGTTACATTTTAAAAACAAAATACATTGTATCCAACTGGGCTACAAGAACACTTTGAATTTGAATATAATAGACTTTGTATGTTTTAACATTAGACAGATTTATATATGTATATATATATATAGTAGCAAACAGAGGGTTTATTGTAACACCTGCTAGAAATGTTTGTAAAAATTCTGGCTATATACCAAAGGTGGATATTGTTTATATATCTGCCTAGATAGATGTCCAAACATTCATTCATGATTCTTCATCTAACCATCGTTATAATCCTGTAAAGTGTTCCTGTATAGCTCAGTGCTTTGTGTTTGCAGTGCAAAAAGTCATGGGTTCAAACTCAGGGAACACACATACTGATTAAAAAAAGTTAATAAAAAGCTATATAAAAAGTATAGCTTATAATGTACTGTAAGTTGCTTTGAATAAAAGTGTCTATATATATATATATATATATATATATATATATATATATATATATATATATATATATATATATATATATATATATATATATATATATATATATATATATATATAATACAGTCAAGCTCAAAATTAATCATGCATTTTTATCTGTTGGTATTGCATAGAATCCATGATGCCATGTGTCTGATCAAGATGTCTAGGACCTCCAGCAGAAAAATCATTTTTCATTTTACACATGGGGTACATTTTACCCCTGTGTGCACCAAACTAATGTTGAGTTTTTGCTGCTAAAAAATAGGGCGTTTTTTAAAATGTGGTCAATTCAAAATCGATTCGCAAAGAGCAGACCTTGTGAATCGAAATCGAATCGATCTGGAACATCTGAA
This sequence comes from Misgurnus anguillicaudatus, assembly GCF_027580225.2. Classification (NCBI taxonomy): domain Eukaryota; kingdom Metazoa; phylum Chordata; class Actinopteri; order Cypriniformes; family Cobitidae; genus Misgurnus; species Misgurnus anguillicaudatus. Next base: position 16,759,922 of record NC_073355.2, read on the forward strand.
TTGATACCCAGCCTTACTAAAAAAGCTATTATTTTTGCTTCATCTGACCATAGAACATTTGAAAAGTTACTGAAACTACTGGAACTTCAAACGGGATGGGTTATATGGTCAGATGAAACAAAAAATAGCTGTTTTTAAACCTGACTGTCCCTGTTATAAATCATCTACATGGCCATGGTTGGATCTTCTTTCAGGGCAAGGATCCCAAACAAACATCAAAACTAACACAAAAATTAGTCACTGAGCACAAAATGAAGCTTTAGCCATGACAATCCCATAGTCCCCTGACCTGAACCCTAAAGAAAATGAGTGGGATGAACTGAAAAGAAGAAGCACCAACATGGAGCTGGAATCTGAAGGATCTGGAGAGATTCTGCATGAAGGAATGGTCTCTAAACTCTTGTCAGGTGTTCTCCAAACTCAGGCATTATAGATGAAGACTCAGAGCTGTTCTCTTGGGAAAAGGAGGTTGCGGAAAGAATTTAATATAAGGGTATGATTAATTGTGAGCAGTGTGTATTAGAGAAAAATATAGCTGGACTGTATATATATACAGAGATAACCACCATTTTTTAAATTGTTCAGAAATCTCGTTTTTTGGTTGTGCATTCCAATTAATTTCAGTTCAACTGCAGTTGATTTGTTTTGAGAGAGAGAGAGAGAGAGAGAGACTGAGAGAGATGCATGCATCAATGCAAATAGAAAGTTTTATTTTTGAAAGGGCTGCACAATTAAAAAAAAATCATCATTGTCAGTTATTTCCCCTAATATTGTATTAACATATATCATTTTGATTACAGCTTTTCTCAGTTGCTTAAACACAATTCTTGAAACTATGCCTCTTATTCTGAAAACAGAATCCATAACTTCTCACCCAATTCTCCAAACATCCTTTTTTCAGGTCAAAATGAAGCTCTACACTTAAAACCATTCACTCTTACTGAAAAACGAAACGTTTTCCTAACACATCACACACAAGCTTTCAAACACACACACACTACAACATAGTCTTACACTGGTGGTGCAATAAATTCAAAACAATACATCCAAAACTGGTAAGTTGCTTGCGATTCTTCCCCTCAAAAACCTTTTCACGTGACCAAAAAAGACACAATCAATGTTGGCACATTTTTATTCATTCATGTGCTACACAGCGCAACTGTAAAAAAATAAAACGAGAATTATTCCGCCTCAGCATTCCGTCTTTGTTCTGAGTCAGGCCAGAGAAATTCGTCCACATCACAGGCCATTGGCCCTTCCCTCCTTCTTTACCACATCCTTCTCCTCTTTCCTCTTCCTCCTCCTATTCTCCCTCGACGTATTCCTTCATTTCTCTGTGGATCCATTGTTCCAAACTCAGTGAACTTATTTGGGCCCTTTTATCTATCTATTGAAGGATCTGATTGATGTGTGTTCAATTTTGACTCTTAGTGTTTCCACCTTGGTAATTGTTTGCTATTTGAGCCTAGCTGTGCTGACTTAAGTGAACAGTATTGAATGCTTTCCAAAAGACCACATAAGCACTGAGAAATGTAAGGATTTTTGTGGAGAGTTTTGCAGTAACAGTTCACCCAATCTGACTCATATGTTAAAGCAGAGGAACAGTGTTTATAGTTAAACTAAATGGGTGTGCTTTTAGAAAAATGGCGTAATGGTTTTGAAATTTTATTTTAAAAGCCTGGTTATAGTGTTTTGGCAATCGATAAAAATTTAATTGTAACACTGTGTTAAAACTAACACCACTGTGTAAAAATGTTTTCAATCCCAGCTATTAGTAGGAGTTGCTGACATGTTTCAAAAAAATGCTGTTATGTTTTAGGTAACAAGACAGTGAGTAAAATAATACAGGGTTGGATTTGGTACACACCCAACTCAGAAATCGAGAAAGAAAATTACTCCCATAAACACTCTTTTGTTCAATAGCCTATATTAACCAAAACACATTAAAACTTTTCCTAAATTGACAGGAGATCATCTTCTGACAGTAAGAGAAAAATACCAAAGGCACAGATTGCTCGGCCTCGTATAACAACCCTATATCACGCAAATACGTGACTATTTCACGTATGGACCAACGTGAAAATGTCACGTTTTGCCGGTTTTGAACGTGAGCATGTCAAGTTTTCTGTTTGTGTCACTTTCACGTTTTGGTTACTCAACTTTTTTGTCCTGTTTTCAAACCATTTTCGCTTCGGTTTAGGGTTAGATTTCCCAGATAGCAAAAAATATCCGCAGGACTTCTTTTTGCCGCCAGCCCTAAGCTGTCGGCTATAGGTGCGTCCCGCTGGCGGGGATGAAACGTTTGCCGCCGAATACGTCACTCCCCTCTCTTGCGATTTGCCGCCGGCATGCAGCCGGCGGCCCGACTGCTTAATTTTCTCTGGCGGTTGCCTCCGTCTAATAGACCGCGGCAGGCTGGCGGCAAGCCGCTTTGAAATCTTCTCAAAATCAACATTGGCCATTGGAGTTAAAGTACTGACAGCATTTTAAGTTTCACATTTGAGCGGTTATAAAATCATAATAGCCTATATATGTGAATTATATCAAATAGGATAGTTGTTTTGCTCCAAAGCAAAGATATGTAAGTTATGTTTATACGAATGTGTTTTAAGTTAGTTTCCTTTTTTACACCCTGAGTTCAAGCATGTTTCACATGCATCTAAAGCCAGTAGGGTTTATAACAGATTCTTGAAGTTTTAGGAAATTACATTTAAATTACTTTTAAACTCTGAAGCGATTATACAGTAATATATGTGAAATATATCGAATTATTTTATCACTTAGGTGAACATTTGTACATGTCTTTGATTTATGCACTTGACTGGAAATTTCCTTTATGTCTTTCATTATTTTTCAACATCGATTTAATTTTTTTTACCTTTTACGTGTACAAGGATTATTTTGCGATTGCGACCTGTACAAATTAATTGAGACAAAAAAGAAAGTGTTAAAGCACAAACAGTGAAGTACCGCCACCGGTCGACAGGGGCAGCACTTAAAAAAGACGGAAGAATTGTAAACCGGAAGATAACGTGTCCTCCCAGAGAGCACTCGGCGTCACACATTTCAGTGTTTGAAGAGAGGATCAAGATACAGATTTAAGACAAAAGTCATCAATTACGATCGTTTAAGTAAGTACATGTTTCATTTTTGTGTAACGCAATTATGTTCATGTATAGAAGTTGTTTAAATTACTTTGTTTGTCTGAACAAGTATGCTCCCCTAGCTAAAGTGGCTAGCAAGTGTAAGCGAACACATGCTGTTTTGCCTTTGTTTGTTATAGTACACACGGAGGTTAAGCAAAGTTCTAGTTCTCTTATTTTTTATTTAAAAGTTGTTAGTAAGACTATGTTTGCTCTATGCTGCTTATCCAGTAACTGAAGTTGTAATAACAATGTAGTTTTATTCATATTTTCTTGCAGATAGCTTGCCCAGAGCACAGCATCTCGTGCACAGCATGAAGTTTTCAGCTATCAAGGTATATTAGGCCTGTGTCTTAGTGTGCAGTGTTTTAACAATATTTAAAATAGTGCTTTTAGTTGTTGTTTTTTTTTATATATAATGTAGATTTCTAGAGGCTCCAGAATGAAAACCAAGCCCTGCAGTGCAAAAAATGAAAGTCTTGCTTGGTTTTCTTTTGTCTTGTTTTCTAATATTGGTATCTGAAAATTCTTAAATTGAGACGCTGACTTTGTGGGCAGGTGGCTTAGGATATTGGGTTTTGTTTGTTGAAATAAATGATGAAAATCGGGAGTTTTTTGTTACTTAAAACAAGTAAAAAAATTGCCTGTGCAGTAAGAAAAATAAACTAAATTCCAGTTTTTAACTTAATCAACTTAAATTGAGTTTATTTTTCTTACTGCATTGGCAGATATTTTGACTTGTTTTAAGTAAAAAGAAAAACTCTTGATTTTTATCATTTATTTCAATAGCAAGACTTGATATCTTGAGCCACTTGCTTGCCAAGTCAATGTGTCTCAATTTGAGAATTTTTAGATATTTATATTAGAAAACAAGACAAAAAACTAGGTAAGACAATCATTTTTTGCAGTGTGAGGGAGAAGAACCAAGCCCCGAGGGAACGTAGTGAACGAGCAGGTAAGAACATGCATTCTTTCTTAAATTTTACTTTTTTTGTCTGTGATGTAGGTCCAAAATTACCATATGCCTTTCATTTTGTAGCTTCGGATGACAGCGGCTTACTTTTAATGTTGCTTGACAACACTTTGAGGCAGGATAAAATGCTCAAGGAACAATTTGTAAGTGTGCTAATTTTGCCGTAGGGTAATCTAAAAGTAAAATTAAGTTTGTACACTGCATATACAGTCTGAATCCACAGCCTGTCTCACATTTATGTATGAGAAAATTCTGAGAAATGTAATTTGTAACACTTTTTTTGAATTTTCAGCTTTAGAGTATCTTCTCTAATCACCTTTCAATTAATACAACCTGGACTGGTGTAGGGAATCAAGCATGTTTTAGAGACCTGTTTCTGAAGACCATTGTTCAAAGTAAGTTAGATTTTTATATTTAAGTAGATGTGTATGGCCTTATGTTATTCAAATGGAATGACAGTTCTGTATTTTCTACAGGAGCCATCCGAAAGAACCCGGCAACCCAGGATGCCACTGATGGGGCTGTCCAGGTTAATGTTACGCGTAACCTGAAAGGAGCATCTGACCGTGAAGGCGGATAAAGGCGGCACACAGCTGAGAGGGACCCACAGCTGACCCCTTAAACCGAGGCTGACTACTGACACCCCAGCATCACTGACAACTGGAACCCTTTTTTTATCCTGCAGTCAGTAACATCAAGAAGCCTGAAGTGTGACAGTACACTCAACCAATCCACACTTCACTGTGAAAATTTCTTTTTTTCCAAATTCCCTGGGACCCTGCCTTGATGGCAGCTCCTCGGAAAGATATGGAATGGCGAAAAGGTTTGTCCTTTATACAGGTGCACGAGAGAAAGTACTGATCATAAGCGCCTCATGCTTATACATTACATTCATGTGGATCTTTTTTAATGTCTTTAGTGTCTTTTACTGTTTTTTTTAGTCATGTGGATTTGTTTTTTTTTAATCATTCTGTTTATGTTGATGTGTGTTGTGTTATAAGCTACTGGGACCTTGAATTTCCCATTGAGGATCAATAAAGTATCTGTTCATTTTTCATTCACAAGAGACAGATCATATTGCAGCAAAGTAAAAATATTGTGTCCCAGGTCAGCAATGCCATTATAATAGTCTATTCTAGTCCAGAGCTTTACTCTAAATGATTAACACTTATCCTATTGTTAGAAATGACTATTATTTGGTATGCTGGCCATTCTTTGGTACCAAATATCCTCATTACTTAATATAATGTTTACTGGTAGCCTAATTATTTTCATCTTAGAGCTGACCTCTAAATTATTAACAATTGTTGTAAATGTTCTAATTTGCTTGTAATGTTTTTTTTTAAACTAGAATTTATTTGAAAACCTGTATGTTCTTTAGTACTTTTTTATTTTTCAGTTATTTATATTTTAGTGCTCTTACACATCTTAGTTCAATGACTGTTAATGTACTTTGAAATGTGGAATAAAAACTCCAAATGAGAATTTGTCTGATTTGATCAATCATTATTTTTGATAAACTGCATACTAGAAATAGCCTATATAAATATATATATATACAATAAGCGGCGGCAAATCGCTCGAAAATAGCGTTTGCCTCCGACGGGCCGCGAAAGAGCCGCCTTTAATATAAAGGCGGCCGAACGGCGGTTGGCCGGCGGGCCAGCCGCGGATTGAAGGCGGTAGACAGCCGGCTGCCGCTTTTAAAAAGCGGCTGCCGCCGGCGGTCCGCCGTCAGACGTGTTTGCGATTACGCCTTTATGACGCTTCTACTGTCGCCAGAGCACCGCCGGTGGTCCGCCGACTCATTGGTATCTTTTGCTATCTGGGTTGGTGCTTGTGTTATATGTCACTTTAAGTATTTGTCACTTTAAGTATTAGTTTATAAAACAAAAGATACAATACTTAGTCTTTTATATTTTCTAAACTTTAACCAATTGTCGCCTGACGTTGGGGTTAGAGTTTGTTTAGGTAAGGATGTCATTTTATGTAAATCTAACCCTAAACCGAAGCAAGAAATTAGGACAAAAAATTTCACGTTGGTCCATACGTGAAATAGTCAAGTATTTGCGTGATATTGGGTTGCGTATAAATAATGTAAAGTAGCCATGGTGCTGTTTGTGCCACGTGCACCCCTATGATTAAAAGAGGGCTTGAGGAAGTGAAACTAATGTTAAGAAAAAAAGCGATTCTCTGAAATAATGCAATAATTTCATCCTTCCTACTTAAAAAACCTTTCACACACTTGCATAATATTTCCTCTGATATTCGTCAACATTATGCCCATATGGTTAAAACAAAGATTATAATGTTTGCATTAACATTATCTCATCGTTCGCTTTTGCGTGAACCCTGTTCGTTTTTCCATGGAATCGTCCCTGCCTTTCCCTCCGTGTGTTAACAAGCTGGAGATCAGTGGTTAAGGATGTATAACAGTGAATAGTACATGCTTGAACAGACCTGGAGTCAGCGACTCAACACAGCCCCGGTGGACAAGTAGTGACAGAAGGGAGCAATGCGCGTGTTCCTGGAAACTTTAAACACACGCCCCTTTTTGCAAAATTCCATGCTAGTACGAAAAGGGAAGTATAGCGAGTTGCCATTTATGTTCGGTGTCCGTGTAAATGTTTTCAGATACTAACCCGAACATTTTTTTTTTATGATTTCTGCGTTGTTTTACTTGGCCTAAAGTAGCCTATATATATTTTTAAGTGGGTTCAACGAACACGTATGGATTATGGAAACGCAACTTTAAGTGACGATTAATTTTTTTTTAGAAAGCAGTGCTTTCGATTAGTAATATTTTACATTTAAGCCGTAAAAAAGGACGGGCACGATGCGTTTCACAGTTTTTTTGTGGCAGATCTTTATGCTGTTGCTTCACGCAGTTTGTTACGGTAAACACGTACTCGTCTCATTAACCATTTACGTTTTAAATATAGCAAAATAGTGAGGTACAATCGTAGAAATATTAACAAAGTGTTTATTTCGTTATTTTTAGGAAGCCCTGTAAACAGTTTAGGGCCAACAGAAGAGGACTTTAGGTGTTTTAATGACTACGAAACAGAAGTAAAATGCCATCTTTCTTCTGTGAGTCTTACAAGCTGCTCTGAATACAAGCTGAATGTCACCCAAGAGTTTGCAATGGAAAGGTAAGTGCTTATTTCTAATATGGTTCTTCTGTAACAATAAACCGGTTGATGCTTGTTCACTATTAAAAAAATTAAATGTCACTTTTATGGTAAATATCCATAAATGTATTATTTAATTAATTTCCATTTACACAATTTACATTATTATTATTATTATTATTATATTGTAGATTATTATAACTTTATAATATTGTATTACAGGTTCGATAAATATTCATGCATTTTCGAGCGAAGTGCCAGCGATTGTGAATGCACGTTTAAAGTGCCAAATGGGTTTGTGCCAGCTGAGAACTTCACTACTGAACTTTTGAAAGGAGTGAATGTTTTATTTTCTAAAAAAATGAAGACTGCGAAATTCAGTAAGTATAAATATGTGTTGTTGTTTCTAGCTTTTTTCATATAAAAAATGTATGTGACCTTATTGGACAATCCCTACTGAAACAAACAAACAATAGAAACCTTTTAATAGGTTAAATAGGAATTTTACTGGTTGTAATGGAAACTATAATGGTCCATGGGTCTATACTGTTATGTGTTGGAATCTATAGGTGGCACCATTAAATTCTACTTGAATATTTCCCAAAATGTTTCTAATGTTTTAATGTTAAAAGCTTATGTTATTTTAATGGAGACCAGTAGAATTTCTGTAATGTTTCTATTGTTTTATTCAGCAGTGATATCATTTATGTTCATTTTCTTTTTGTGCAGTCAAACCGAAAACTCCAGTCTTATCAGTTGAGACGGCTAAAAATGGAAACTTTATAGTAAAGTGGAACAACACGTATAAGGAGAAAAAAAGTTTTATGAACTCACTAAAAATACACCTGACCTATGGGTACGAAGGACAAAAGGAAAAGGCAAGGAAAAAGGGATAATAATAGACCCAACTGTTTGTGTCATGTAGTTGTAAAATTGCTAAAAACAAATTTGTTAATACAGATAAGCGTGGACAGGCAGGACTCTGAGGAACACTATGAAATTATAGGTGCAAACCTAAAGGCAAAAACCACATACATTCTGACGGCAAAAATGAGCACAGACTACAATGATCATCAGATATATAGTGACGAAAGCGAACCAAGAGAGTTTATAACAAGTAAGTCTATTCATATCTCTATACAGACATAGGCAATTCCATGCAAATGTCAACCTTATGTTTACCCAAAAGTACCATACTGATATCTCAGATGTCAATATTCGGTTGTTTAAATATGCAAAGTCTCTATAAAAAGTTTTAAAGTTACAGTAAAGTGCAAATTAAGAAATCACATCTATAACACTATTTTTCTCATAAATGTGCATACAAAAATGTATTAAAATATATAATATTTGTTCTTTCAAGAGCCATCTCTATTTGATGGGTATTATTGCTTCTTGTTTGTGCATTTTACTTCACAGAATTCCTATAAAATTTGTTGTCTCTCATTTTTTTTATCACATCCGTAACACATGTATCTAAAATAGAAAACATGTAAATAGACTGAGATTGTCTGGACTCTTTTATTAAGGGTTTAGGAACATATAAACAGATGGTTCAATATATTGGTAATGAATACATTCTCTGAGCATTTATATTTTAAGTGTTCGATTGCAAATGTCACATCCATAATGCTGTATTCTGCAGTTGCTCATACGTAACCCTGAAAATTTGACTGCTTATGCTATCGTGTATTATGTTGTGCTATCTGTCGTTTTTCTGTGCTTTTCACTGCTTCTATTAATGTAAAGCTGCTTTGAGACAATTAACTTGTGAAAAGCGCTATATAAATAAAATTGAATTGAATTGAATTTGATAATTCTAATAAATCTCTTTGTTCTCCATAGCCTCATCACAATTCAATATCATTCCAGTTGTTTGCGTTGCTTTGATCATTCTAATATTCACAATCTTCATCTTTATTTTCAGGTAACATATTTTCTATTCCGTAGTATATAAGCCTGTTTGTCAAAACTTATTTTTGAGAAATTCACACTCATTTGACTTTTGCATTACAGCATCAAGAAAAGATGGTGGGACAAGATTTCCAAGCCCAAAATTAATCTCGGAGAAGACATTATAAAAAACCATTTGGTTTGTGTTTTACAATATTTATTCATTATAATGTCTTTATCATGATTAAATCTCTAATGTTAAAGTAAATAAGTGCCTTTGTCCTTTTGTATATGTTAAAATAGATGTTTCCACCAGCCTCCACGGCAATCTCCCAAATCTGGGTGGATAATTCAAAACAGGACCTTAAGGAGGAAAAGAAATTGTAAGATTTTCTTTGGCAACACGTTACATGCAATTCATTCTAGTTCTTATTTAAACATACACGCCTTTATTTTCTTTATTTCTATTTACAGTATGTTGCCGTCATCAGTAGATATTCGCAGTGAGAAAAGTTGTAATAGTGACAAAGAATCAGTGGATTATGCCCAGACTTGCTCTGTTTCCCGGGAATTGGACAACAACATAGCACGCACTGAACGTGACCTGGATAAGATGATGGGGCACCTGATGAAAAACGAACCACAAATGACACCTGAAAAGGGTCTCGATATAGAATTCAACTACGCCAACAACAGAGACTCTGGGAATTGCTCCGGGTCATCATTTTTTACTAATAGGACTTACCGGTACAATATAACATCATCAGACAACTCTTCAACGCAAGAACCGCTGCCCTGTGATCCCTCTTATATGAGTGGGTCCAACATTAACAGTGATAACAGCGGCCAGTTTAATTCTACCAATAACAACATTTCGGAAAGAAAACCTGCAGGGTTTGATGATGATGAAAGGCTCAACAAGAAAAATCTCTCGATGTCCAAAAATCCACTTTATCCCACTGTATCCCATCTGTATCCCATCCAATGTGATGATGGATATCAAGATGTTCGAAGCTTAGAGATGAATACAACAGGGCATTGCAGCTCAACCATTGAAGCTGAAGTAGCACTTGGCGAGTGTGGAGCAATGAAAGTTTTTGAGATGGCAAATCCCAGCACTGGCCAAGCATTAAAGCAAAATTCTTGGAATCCTGCTTTGAACATCCAGAATAGCATTCAAATAGATTATTCATATCATCCTGTTTAAAGCAACACCAAAGATTTTTTTGTACCTTAAAATAACATTTCCAAAAAAGTTCAGTCGTTCATCCACTCGAAACAGGGTGAACAGCACTTTCACATTCGCTTTGCAGCACTCTATCGGCCAAAACCGCACTAAAAAAGTTTCCAACCGTCGGGTCGCGGTCCTGTAGTTCGATTGAAAACTACAAAAACTTGCTTTAGGGCAGACAACAATCCAATACAATACAATCAGAGCCAGCTTTGCTCCAGTAGGCTAAATTATTTACGACAGTGGTAATGGACAATTCCGCTTCCAACCTGTAGGGGGAGCAAAGAGCAAAAACTCTTTAGTGTTGCTTTAACTGTGCTGTAAAAAAAATAAACAGTAGGAGCTGGAAACGTTCATTTTGTATTATACCTCCACAGCTATTATGTTTTAGTGACTTGTGATGAATTATTAATTTCGACTGCATTACTTTTCATAGCAGCATGCTGACTCTAACTAATCCTTATTTTGGACCAAATCCCTGAAGATGATGTACTTAAATGCTTGACGCCATGCATTACTGCTTTTTGAATTTTTAATGAGAATGTTGTAAAAAAATTACAACGTGAACAGATGTTTGTATGCAATATAACTTTAAAGCATATATGTTATTAATTTGTATAGATTTTTTATATTATTTTGATACTGTCAACATCAAAAACAGCTTGCCTTGCAACTTAACCTTAAACTGTAAAAAAATTTGCTGTAATTATGCAGCTGGTTGCCAGTAACTTACTGTAGAAGATAAAGACTGAACATTTTCATGTTCATTTAACTTGAAACAAACTGTTGCCAGTAAATAACATAAATGTAAAATCTACAGTAAGTTACTGTCATCTAGTTGCCAGTAATACCCAGTAATACTGTAATTTCTACAGATTTTTTTTACAGTGTAACTGTTAATGAAAGTAAATGTACAAAACTGTATTGACGTAACCATTCAGAATTTCATACTAACCTGCTGTTGTCCAATGTATTTCAACATAACACATGTAAAGTGTAACACAATAAAGTGTAAAGTACATATGTGTTTTGTTTTATTTCTACTGTATTTAAGTGGAAACTCTCTTGCGTAAACCAGAAAGCAGTAAAACACTTCCATGGAAGGTACATGTCACTAACAACTGCATGTCAAAACGCTTATCAGCACACTGGCAACAAAATGATCCCTGGCTGTCACATAAGTTAGTATCATTAAAGGTCACGTTCTTTCTGATCCCATTTTTAAACACTAGTTAGTGTGTAATGTTGCTATAATAGCATAAATAATACCTGTTAAATGTGAAAGCTGAACATTCACTGATATATTTTCAGAATTCGCCTTTCAAAGCCTACAGCGAACCGCCGTTTGGACTACAGCCCTCTACTTCCTGCTTTAATGATGTCAGTAAAACAGTTTGTTGACTAAACTCCGCCCACAGGAAAACGTCAGTCGCCAGCTAAACTAACAGCAAGCTAAGCTGCTATCGAATCACAACACACTAAACAAACTACACATTCAGAACTCTTTTCGTATTTCTGAATGAGAAGTCTATACAGTTAAGTAAATTGTGTGAAAAATACTGCATTTATTAAACACATATTGCGCACTGTAAATGCAATCAAAGCTTCAAAAACACAGAACGAACGGGACCTTTAGGAAGGTCATAATAAAGTATACCATATAGATAAAGATACGTATACATTTGGTATTTAAAATGTACCCCTGGGGTACTAATATGAACTCTTCGTGTGCAAAGATGAACTTGTTGGTACTGCCCCAGTGACCAGTATAAAACTATGTGTTGTCTGTTATATTTATACTGGGTATACTTCACGTCTTGCAATTAGAAGTACATTTTCAGAAACTTTCAAGAACCATCTCAATTTTAAGCAAATTCCTTATTTATTTGTCCTTGTTCTGTTGTTTTTAGAATTAGGCTTTTTGTGTGTTTTGTTTTTTAAGTTAAAACTTCTACACAAATCCAAAGCTGTTGCAGATGGATTAACTATTTCAATTTTTACATCTACCTGCACTTAGTTGATTTTTGGGAGATTCAGTGCCACCTGCTGGGCATTAACGTGAAATGTCCCTTTTTGATAGCTTGCTGGATAAACTGTAGCCTATGTTTAAGGAACCTGAAGCACTATTTTGCAACCTTCACATGACAATAAAAGATGTATTTCTAGCAACAACACAGTTCTGCATGTTTGCCTGCATTCTGACATTAACATGAATTACATTCTTTTTCACTACAATATAGGCTACTGACCACCTTATATAACACTTTATTGTACTGTCTTTGTTACACATAACATGCACTTATAGTAATAGTGGTTAAGTATGTATAATTACATGCTACTAACCCAAACCCTAATCATAACCCTGCAATAAGTATTATGTTGTTAATTAACATTAATGAATTACACCTTCAAATAAAGTCTAACCTATACCTTCATGAACAATGCAACAAACAGATTACCTGAAATATTGTTTATTTTAACTTTTAAATACCCTTAGCATTGCGTTTATTAACTTAAACAATTTTGCAACATTGTAAGGATCTGTCATTCATGTTAACTACAGACCAGCAACATGAAGTTTTATTAAATTCAACATTTTTGGACATTCAGAAATCACATTTAGCCTATACCTCGTAAAATCAGTTTTTCTTTTTTCACAAACTGAAACTACAGTTTATTACGATTGCTTACACACTAAAATTATAAATAACACACAGTGAAACCTGACACCCAAAAAGCAAAACCTAGTAAAACCTGACACTCAAGAAGCAAAGGCTCAGCCCAGGTCTGCTACAAAACAATGTATTGCGAAACACCAAACACACATCTTTATTTTTAACACAAATCTAATATGGTGTCCATTCTTTGTCATCACAAGGCACTGCTTTCCAAAATTCCACACCTTCTACCAATTGATCAAACACGGGTGAAGGGATGATGCTTACTGTGAGCTTTGTTTTTACCCCCTCATGTGTTGTTTTTGTCTCCACAAATGTTTATTTTCATCATGTTAATTTTTTCAGTGCAAAGTGCACATAGAAATGCATGGATGTATCGACTGATTTTTACCATGTGGAGAGAAATAAACATTTAATGCACAGTACTGGTGTTGTGATTGGTCAACATATTCACATACTTTCACAATATCAATGAAAGAAAATCAAACTCAGACTATATCAAATTCGCTCAGACTATATCAAAGTAGCGTCACAAATGTTTAAGATTGGGCACCGTAGTGTGTAAGTGGTTCAAACTGAATTTGATTGTATCACTATAAAAAATTATTTGCTGCCTTAAATGTTTTTGTTGAACAAGTCATTTCAACTTACTATTATTTATCTTGACTACAGATGAGTTGTTATAACTTATAAAATATAGTTGAAAAAAGTCAACTTCATTTTATACTGTAAGCTGCAGCAACTAATTAATAGTTGTCATGACTTGTAAATCTAAGTTGATTCAACAAAAACATTTAAGGCAGCAAAGTTTTTTTTTACATTGTATAAATGATGTGTGTGCCATACGGTGCCAAAATCGGATTTTTTTAAATATTTGTAATGTTTTGAATAAAATTTTTTAATCTGCAAAAGATTTGAGGTGTTCTGCTATTGTGTATGTGGATGTGTGAAAGCAATCGTAATAATAAACTGTAAGCATGTGTCTTGTCAAATATCAACTCGAAATGTCATATTTAGTGCTTTTAAACAATATGTTCAAAATGTTATCTGCATGTAAATACAATCTTAATAATACACACAAACATGTTTTATTATTTGTCTTAAATACTTAATAAACATAAAAAAGTGTTTTGTGTTGATTGTCAATTAACAAATGCAAAAATACATTTGGCACAAAAGGCTTAAAACAAGTATCTGACACTTTACAATTATTGCATATTTACAAAATGACACTTGATGCAATGTTTGCATAGCTGCAAATAAACATTGTCTTTTGTGCAGTGTGTGTTAGACAGGTGTTAGTGATACAAATGTAAAAATAATAAATATTTAATCAAGCCATGTTATACCTAAAGCAAACTGTAAACAAGGCAAATGCAGTCAAATAACTTGAGTGATGTCACAATACGCAGCCTTCATATACATCACAGCAAAACTGTGTTGCTGTGATGGATATGTTTTTGTAAAAGTGATATTTTACTGAGCATTTATTAAAAAGTATATAATTTGGCAATCTTTAGCTCGTTTTTGCAAGCTTAAACGAAATGTGTATTGGATTCCAATACTGTTTTTCTTCTCGTTAGTTATGGCTTCAGAAACAGAACAAGAGATTAGAACAAAGAGCAATTGTGTTATGTATAAAAACGTGCATATTGTCGAGACCTTCATGATAGACTTGTCATATAAACGATTGCATAAACTGTTTAGCAGTCAGATAAAATCTTGCTTATACCAGTTCTGTTTGTCTTGCGACAGAGCGTTAGGCTAGACCAGTGGTTCACAAACTTTTCAGCGTGCGGCCCCCCTTGTGTAAGGTGCATCCCTCACTGAAAAAAATGATTCATTGAATTCAATCAATCCTTCCAAGGTAAGCGGTTGCAATCAATTTATTTAAGCTACATTTAAACAAAAAAGATTAATAACGTAAAATAAAATATAAAACTTTTGTTTAAATGTAGCTTAAATAAATTGATTGCAACCACTTATCTTAAAAAAATTAATTAAATTCAATGAATCATTTTTTTCAGTGCTCCAAAGAAAATTTGTGACAAAAAACTGTTCTAAAACTCAAAATTTTAATAAAAAAAAAACATTAAATTATACAAATAAGTTGTGCTTTTGGTTAGTAGCCTTATTTTTTTACACAGAATGCATGATAAATTAATGTATTTCATAAAATGTCATAAAACTGGGGCCCCCCTGGCACCATCTCGCGGCCCCCCTGGGGGCCCCCGGCCCCCAGTTTGAAAACCACTGGGCTAGACAAGATTATATTCACTTATGTGTAATGTTTAAAGTTTCATTTTCTGAAAACAACGTATTTGGTATGGTTTTAAAAACTATCCAATAATTGTAAAGTTTACCTTTGAAATGCGTTAGGAACATATTCTGAAATCTAAAAATGTATTGTATCTTATGAACCATTTTCAATTACAGCTCTACAAGAAATCCACAGGGAACATACAACCTGATAAAAAATGTATAGCTTGAATGCATACTAAGTCAGTTTGGATAAAATTGTGCACTTGTACATGTAAATTAATACAGCAGAACCCTGAGGATTTCCACAAGACTAACTTAACTCTTTGTGTAGGCACATGCATCACATCTGAAGATACATCACAATTTCCATTGAGAAATTAATTGAAATGCTCGACTAATACAATTGCATTATAGAAATATACAATTTTGTTTACAAAGTGTTCTTCTTTCAACTGCAATAGTAGGCTATCACAGCAAGTAAACATTAAAAAAGTTGCATTAAATATACACTTTTTATAAAATGAGAAGTAGTGATGTATCCTAATCAAAACATCCAAATAGTGCAAGTAGTACAAATGTTACTGAAATGTGTCCTGTGCAATGGTTCTTAATACTCGTGTGTATCAGCTGACACATTCTGCATCCTCTCCACCATGAAAAAGCACAGGGTTCCTATAAATCCTAGGATAACCATAACCAGGAGCTGCCAGGTTAGGAGAATATAGCCACTGTAGAAGAATGCCACTGCTGCGAAGATGGACTAAAAGAGAAGATATATTGAAACACAGTCATGTTTTTCTATACATGCAGATCAATGAAACAGACGATATGTAGTGCATTTAAAAAATCCATTGTATTCTTTTTGGCGACGTAAAGGTTGGTTATCAAATGCTTAGATCATATTTAGGCATGATTTCACATCTAGTATCTTATTCAAGTCCAGAACTGCAGCTATCGTAAGAATGTTTTCTATGCGTGTAGCGTCTATGATCAGATGTACAAAATTGCGTTAAAAATGAAACTAGACCCGAAACTAGATACAACAAGTCTATATTACGTCACATGATATAATATGCCTTTTACCTGTATGAATTTAAATATAGCAAAGGCTGGTGCACTGTTCTCAGCATACACTTGTCCTAGGATGCTGTAAAGTTGAGTATTGAAGCAGCTGTCTCCAAGGCCGAGCAAAAAGCTGCACAGCAGGGCAATGGAAACACTGCGAGAAAAAAAATAAGTTTACATATCGGTCCAAAGGGAAGCAAAAATGTTTTAGTGCTATTGAAAAAAGCAGCATCAGCAACGCTCGAGTGTTGTTGTATGTGTCTTTTAATTTCTTTACCTTGGCGTCAGATATGAGGTATGTTGTGAGCTGGTATTGAGGATCACAGGTGCATCATCTGGTATATTGAGGAATATCAGGTAGAAGGCCAAAAAGTGCACAACCATTCCCAAAAAGACCACTGAAGTTCGTCTGAATCGGTTATTCTTGAACACAAGGCCAAACAATCCTCCCCCTGCAGATTAAAACCAAACTCTCACATTTATACCATCTATCGGTCTAAATTTGCTTTGGATGGGACATTACTCCACAAGACAAGATGAGATTTTTCCACTTTTTAAGAAATCTTTAATGATAAAATATATAAATGGGAAACTAAAATGATTTAACTAATCTAGGACTGTCCCTAACAATTATTTTGCCAATTGATAATGAAGTCATTAGATATTTTTACTAATAAAAATAGGCCTAAGTAAGCAATAACCTTTAAAATGATATATAATAATGATGATGCAATAATAGTTGTTAGGGATAGTTCTTAAAGGGATAGTTCGGCCAAAAATGATATTAAACGTGAAAGCAGCGTTACCGGAAGCTATTTATTTTCGTTTATAAAGTTTAAAATGTGTTTTTTTTTTCTGAAAACACCGCACAGATTACCCTCAAAAAGACATTTATTTATAATCCTGGAGCTGTTGGAATTTCTTTTGTGAAAGATAAGTGCACATTTTTTTGGTCTTAAAGGAGGTGGACCCCGTAACTTTACATTTTAACAACTGAAAGACATTTTCGAAAACAACTCTGAAAAATGATAGACATATGCATCTCGGATGGCTTGGGGGTGAGTAAATCATGGGTTTAATATCATTTTTGGCCGAACTATCACCTTAACACATGGTTTTATTAAACAAAAACATTATGGGGCAGTTTCCAGGACAGGGCTTATCCTAGTTTCTGACTAAAGTGCATGTTTGAGTTGCCTGTTGTTTTGTCTCGAGGTGCACACCAGTAATGTTTTTAGTAGGGCTGGGAAAAGATTAATCGCGAAAACAAAAGTTATTTTTTGCATAATATATGTGTGTGTACTGTGTGTAATTATTGTGTATATTTAACCACACACACATACATATACTTATGTCAGATTTTTTAATTTATATATCAATTTTTTAAATGTATATATAATACAGAATATATAAAAATATGAATGAATAAATAAATAAATAAATAAGTTATACACTGAAAAAAAATGATTCATTGAATTTAATCCATTTTTTTAAGGTAAGTGGTTGAAATCAATTTATTTAAGCTACATTTAAACAAAAAAAGATTAGTAACATAAAATAAAATATAAAACTTTTGTTTAAATGTAGCTTAAATAAATTGATTGCAACCACTTACCTTAAAAAAAATTATTAAATTCAATGAATCATTTTTTTCAGTGTATATATATATATATATATATATATATATATATATATATATATATATATATATATATATATATATAATATATATATATATATATATATATATATATATATATATATACACACATGTAAATGTTACTCAAATGCATACATAAATGTGTGTGTAAATTTTATATGTACATAATAATTACACACAGCACACACTCATATATTATGCTAAAAATCACTTTTATTTTGTATGCGATTAATTGCAACTAATATTTCCCTAGCACTAGTTTTTTGTAAGGTATGTTTGTAAAAACCACTTGAATGTCCTAATATGGAATTTGAATGGCCTAATCAAAACCCTGTCCAGGAAACTGCCCTCAAATGTAATAAAACCAGAATTAGGTATTATAACAAATGCCTGCAGAGGGCGCCAGCGCACTTGTGGATGTTGTTTTTACTTTCACTTTAGATTGAGAACAGGCTTACTTTTGGCCAAACAACTTTTAAATCCATATAATCTTTACTTTTTGTCCAATTCTTTAAAATAGATATGATACAGCACTGTAACTTTTGAGCAAGAACATGCAGACATTATGGGGCAGTTTCACAGACAGGGATTAGACTAGTCCTCGACTAAAATAAATGTAAACTGAAAACAACTTGCACTGACGTATCTTAAAATACATTGCTGCCCATTATTTTGCCTCAAAATGTACAAAGGTAATGTTTTTAGTAAGGCATGTTTGTTAAAAGTTATATTCCCTAATGAAACTAAGGCCTAGTCCTAATCCCTGTCCAGGAAACTGCCCCTATATCATGTAAACTTAGAGTGAGAGTTTAAACTGCTTAGATGCTTCACGTTCATGATCAACAAATCATTGTCGGAAGCCTAGCTTTAGATACCACAAAATGCATTAATACCAAACATTTATGAACAATAATAAAACAGTATAACCCGATTAAGTAAACATAGTACATCGCTGCACTGTATACATGCTACATATATAAATTATACATACCGATTATTTCTCCAGCTCCCAGTACAATGCCTGAAATGCCGATCAAACTTTTTGCTGCGACTCCAAAGTATGACGTAGCGCCAATGCAAGTCCCATACACCCCACTGTAAAATGACAACTCTAAACCTGTATAGACAGAAAATAATGAGTATAAGTAGTTCATATTTTCTCAAAATGCAATGAATTGAATGCAGGATCTTTTTTTCTATAGTGATCTTACCACTGTACGCCATGCAGAAGCTTAATAACAACATGGTTTTGGTTTTGAAGATTTCCAAAGTGGTCTCTAAAAAGGAGAAAGAATAAACGGGTGGATGACTACAGATGTGACCCTGTCTGTGTAATCCAGGTCAAAGTCTCATAAATCCCTTATTTTGAGATTAGGAGCAATAAAGTTTGGTTTCAATCTTTGACATGGCCTTGCTCAGTGGATGTTGGAGATTTCAGGGTTATTTTTCACAGAGTGCTTATCATGTAGGATGATTTAATGTAGAAAAAACTACTTGCTTTCACAGAAATGGCTATAATAATTCTGCAATATTTTTTAAATAAAAGATTAACATATAAATGATTAAAAACTTACTTAAATCTGTTTTGGTTTCCCTCACAGCAGAGCTTGCTCTCTGTTTATACCTAAAACATCATACATAAATAAAGTATCAGCCACCACCGTATGCTTTACATTAAACAGGGCTTAAAAATAAGCATGGCCCAACAGTGCTAGGAAGCTATATGAGAGTAATAATTATTTACATTTTTTATCTAAACATTCATTATTTTCAAATTCAAAGTATACAACAGTTTAAAACTTTAACAGGGCACATCAAAAAAGACAAATCTTTTGCTAACCCAGTTAGTCCCTGCAGGTGTTTTTTTTTTTTTTGACCCATCACATCAATTATACATTTAATTATGAAATATATTTGATTCAAGTTCTTTTTATAACAAATAATTTACTGAAAATTATGCAAATCTGTAACAACTACACTATACCTGTATAATGTTTATGCATGTTAAAACATAAAGGGGCAGTTTCCCGGACAGGGTTTCGGTTAATCCAGCACTAGGCCTTATTTATATAAGGTCATTTAAAAAGTTTTTACAAACATACCTTACAAAAAACACTACAGGTGTGCATCTCAAGACAAAACAATGTCAACGAAATATGTTAACATTAAACAGGACAAAGTGTTTTAAATTAAAGCAGCTCAAACATGCATTTTAGTCTGGGACTAGCATAAGCCCTGTCTGGGAAACTGCCCCATAAACATATTGAAACATATAGGGGCAGTTTCCCAGACAAGGTTTAGATTAAGCCAGGACTAGGCCTTAAGTTATATTAGGACATTTAAAGAGTTCACCCAAAAATGAAAATAATGTCATTAATGACTCGCCCTCATGTCGTTCCACTCGTAAGACCTCCGTTCATCTTCGAAACACAGTTTAAGATGTTTTAGAATGATTTAGTCAGAGAGCTTGTTGACCCTTAATTGAAAATCTACGTATGAAATCGAAAATACATTTTGGTCCAAAAACAATAAAAATTATGACTTTATACAGCATTGTTTTCTTTTCCACGTCTGTTGTGAAGGGCATGCGCGAGACTAAAGTCACGTGACTGCAGTGACACGGCTGACGTGTTATCTGGTGCGCCCCCGCGTTTCTTTTATGTTTTCTTTGTGCGCCCGGGCTTCGTTTACAGTCTGAGGGAGACGCACGCTGTAACTTTGAAAAAAAAACTTCTCAAACATGTCTGAGGATAACACGTCATCCGCGTCACTGCAGTCACGTGACTTTAGTCTCGCGCATGTGCTTTACAACAGACGCGGAAGATAATGCTGAATAAAGTCATAATTTTTGTTATTTTTGGACCAAAATGTATTTGACACATTCTAACTGACCCACTGATCTAACATTGACTACTTTGATGATGTTTTTATTACCTTTCTGGACATGGACAGTATACCGTACATATATTTTCAATGAAGGGTTAACAAGCTCTCAGACTAAATATAAAACATCTTAAACTGTGTTCTGAAGATGAACGGAGGTCTTACAAGTATGGAATGACATGAGGGTGAGTCATGAATTACATTATTTTTTGTCATTTTTGGGTGAACTATCCCTTTAAGTCGTTTTTACAACTAAACACATTTTACAAAAACCTTACTGGTGTTCATCTTGAGACAAAGCAATGTCACTGATATATTTTAAGATATTGCAGTGCAAGCTGTTTTCAGTTAAAACAGCTTAAACATGCATTTTAGTCTGGAACTAGACCTAAGCCCTTTCCTGGTAACCGCCCCATAATGTTAATGTATAAACAATGTTTGTACATTTAAAAAATGTATACTGTAGCTGGATTTTCTTATTTGTCATAATTAAATGTATAATTAATAAAGAGTCTGCAGATTAAAAATATCATCTAACTGGGTTAGCAGAAGATTGGTGTGCCCTGTTAAAGCTTCGAATTGTTTTGTTAAAAGTGCTAACTTTTCTTCATTGTACAGTTTAAGGTAATCTGAAGTACTGAGTAAACTTTACATCAGTGGTGTTGATAACAGAGACTGGCATTCCTCTTCAGAAAGAGCTTCTTCCATCTCGCGAGCCTTCCTCAAGAAGAGAAAACTTACTGTCCCGAGCACTGAGATAACCAGCAGGGCCGTAAACATTATCTTTCTGTCTTTATCTGTGAAACAAATGCAAACAACAAATGTGTTGGAAAAGACCAAAAACACAAAAATTTAAAAATTGAAAATATTGTGAAATGCGAGTTAGTTAGTTTTCTTGTTAGGGGATCAAATATGTGCTGATTAACTTGTCAAAAAAGTGAATGAATTCGCAAAGCTTTTTTTCAATATTTAAAGGGGCCATGGCACAATACTTTTTTAAGATGCCAAATACATGTTTGGTGTCCCCAGAGCACATATGTGAAGTTTTAGCTCAAAATACCATATAAATAATTTATTATAGCATGTTAAAATTGACACTTTGTAGGTGTGTGCAAAAATGTGCCATTTTGGGTGTGTCCTTTGAAATTCAAATGAGCTGATGAAATTCAAACACTGATCACAATGATGGTAGTTTATTGCAATTAAAACTTAATTGTGCTTTTCTCTGCACTAAATGGCAGTGCTGTGATTGGATAGTGCAGATGTAGGGGCGGTATTATTATAATAAGAGCTCCTTATGACATCATAAGGAGAGCCAAATTTCTTGTAGATAATGGTTTACCAAAACTAAGTTACTGGGTTGATCTTTTTCACATTTTCTAGGTTGATAGAAGCACTGGGGCACGGCTTAATCATATTAAACATGGAAAAAATCAGATTTTCATGCCATGGCCCCTTTAATTCACTTCATATGACACCCAGTCTGTGAAAACCCATCTTATGCCATGTTTTGTGATTTAATGTTTTCAACATAAGATCATCTTACATAATGTCAAAAGTACTCTATGAAAATATAACCTTGATATCTTTAACACTGACTGAGTAAGCACATGTCAACAATTGAAATTAAAGTAAAATCAATTATTGAAATAAAATTTTGATGCTCCTAATCTCATAATTAAGATTATGAGACTTAGGTTTGGATTTCACAGACAGGGGCACATATTTTTTTTAAAGGTGCTTTTCCAAATGTGTACATTTTGGTACAAGAAAATATATCATATTCAAATCCTTGTTACCTGAAATGTCTGTTTTTCCTTTCCAATCAAAATAAACGTATAGATTGCCAAACAACATACTGAAAGGAAAACAAATAAAGGTTTTTATAAAGAAATCATTGAGAGTGTTAGGGGTGCTCTTTTCCATACAATTAAAGTGGATGGTGAGTTATATATCAAAACCATTGGCTCTTACAATTTTAAGTGCACCTATTTCATTGCTAAAAACAATGTTATTTCGTGTATTTCGTATAATCGCGTGGTTTATAGCTCAAAAACACATTATTTTCCACTTATCGTACATTTTTGGCCAGCTAATCTGTACGTTGTGATTAGCCTGAATACCTCTAACGTCAGCCTGAAATGTGACGCTCCTTACCATGTTTAAAAGATTTGGTCACAATGCAATGCTGACAGGAGTTAACTTACACACTGTGAGTCCGAAATGGGAGGAATTATGATAATGTCGGTCTTATCTACATCACCAATCCCAGGAAGTAAACGGTTGCCTACAATCTGTGTGTTTGTTGTAGTCCAAGAAAAGAGATTTATCTTGGAAACGATAACTCGCGCCATCGTTTACCTTGGGGTTTGCATACGCTAACATTTACTAATACACACTTACACACCAAAGGAAATGTAAAATCGTGAATCGGACGATAGTTGCTCTTTTACTGCGGATGTATGTATTTACAAGCACCTTGTTGCAATAGGGTCAAAGATCAAAGCAAGGGTGCAGGTTTGGAATAAAGCCACTTTTGTTATATATATATATATATATATATATATATATATATATATATATATATATATATATATATATATATATATATATATATATATATATATATATATATATATACAGTCTTGTTCAAAATAATAGCAGTACAATGTGACTAACCAGAATAATCAAGGTTTTTAGTATATTTTTTATTGCTATGTGGCAAACAAGTTACCAGTAGGTTCAGTAGATTCTCAGAAAACAAACAAGACCCGGCATTCATGATGTGCATGCTCTTGGGGCTGTGCAATTGGGCAATTAGTTGAAAGGGGTGTGTTCAAAAAAATAGCAGTGTTTACCTTTGACTGTACAAACTCAAAACTATTTTGTACAAAAAAAAATTTTCTGGGATTTAGCAATCCTGTGAATCACTAAACTAATATTTAGTTGTATGACCACAGTTTTTTAAAACTGCTTGACATCTGTGTGGCATGGAGTCAACCAACTTGTGGCACCTCTCAGCTGTTATTCCACTCCATGATTCTTTAACAACATTCCACAATTCATTCACATTTCTTGGTTTTGCTTCAGAAACAGCATTTTTTATATCACCCCACAAGTTCTCAATTGGATTAAGGTCTGGAGATTGGGCTGGCCACTCCATAACATACATTTTGTTGGTTTGGAACCAAGACTTTGCCCGTTTACTAGTGTGTTTTGGGTCATTGTCTTGTTGAAACAACCATTTCAAGGGCATGTCCTCTTCAGCATAGGGCAACATGACCTCTTCAAGTATTTTAACATATGCAAACTGATCCATGATCCCTGGTATGCGATAAATAGGCCCAACACCATAGTAGGAGAAACATGCCCATATCATGATGCTTGCACCTCCGTGCTTCACTGTCTTCACTGTGTACTGTGGCTTGAATTCAGAGTTTTGGGGTTGTCTCACAAACTGCCTGTGGCCCTTGGACCCAAAAAGAACAATTTTACTCTCATCAGTCCACAAAATGTTCCTCCATTTCTCTTTAGGCCAGTTGATGTGTTCTTTGGCAAATTGTAACCTCTTCTGCACATGCCTTTTTTTTAACAGAGGGACTTTGCGGGGGATTCTTGAAAATAGATTAGCTTCACACAGACGTCTTCTAACTGTCACAGTACTTACAGGTAACTCCAGACTGTCTTTGATCATCCTGGAGGTGATCATTGGCTGAGCCTTTGCAATTCTGGTTATTCTTCTATCCATTTTGATGGTTGTCTTCCGTTTTCTTACATGTCTCTCTGGTTTTGCTCTCCATTTTAAGGCATTGGAGATCATTTTAGCTGAACAGCCTATAATTTTTTGCACCTCTTTATAGGTTTTCCCCTCTCCAATCAACTTTTTAATCAAAGTACGCTGTTCTTCTGAACAATGTCTTGAACGACCCATTTTCTCAGCTTTCAAATGCATGTTCAACAAGTGTTGGCTTCATCCTTAAATAGGGGCCACCTGATTCACACCTGTTTCTTCACAAAATTGATGACCTCAGTGATTAAATGCCACACTGCTATTTTTTTGAACACACCCCTTTAAACTAATTGCCCAACTGCACAGCCCCAAGAGCGTGCATATCATGAATGCTGGGTAGGGCTGCAACGATTCGTCGACGTTGTCGACAAAAATCGATAATAGAAATAGTCGACAATGAATATCATTGTCGACGTTGTCGCCAGACATGAGTCGCACATGCGCATTAGCTTCTCTGCTCAGCGATAACACACAGAAATGGCAGCGTCCAACGCAGCAGATGCGCGTACCAAAACATCTGAGGTTTGGGAGCATTTTAGTCTGGATACGGCGAATAAAAAGATTACCTGCATGGTTTTCAAAGCAGTCTTTGCATTTCACGGCAGCACCTCGGTCAAGCACGAACATTTAAAGAGAAAGCACGTCGGACAGTTGAATTAAACAGAGTTTGACTCGCCTCGGTAAGATTTAAATAACATGGAAGCCAATACGTTTTGTTTTGAATGTACATTGTACATTTTATATGCGTATTTTCGCTTTAAAATAAATAAATAAAGGATTTAACGTTATGCCCGACTGTGCCTGACAAAATTTTAAATTAAATGGATGCAGTCTGAAGAAGAGAGCCACGGACGCCTTTCTTGCAAAAGAAGCAGACGTGCACCCCACAACAGGCGAATGCCCTCACTGAGTATATGGTTTGTTTTGATTTAAACCTTCAAAACTTAAAAAATACAGCATATATATATTTATATATATAAATATCAGGGCTGTCAAAATAAACGCGTTAACGCAAATTCATTTTAATGGCACTAATTTTATTAACGCGCGATTAACGCAACACGCAATTTCTGTTTGACCCACAGCTGGATGAATTGAGAAGCAGCAAGTAACCGGCGCATTCTGAGTCGGAGCTTTTCATAAAAATAAGAACATTAAGCTCTCGTCTAGCGAATTCAATGCTCTAAATGGTCATTAAACATCTAAAATTATCTTTATCTGCACGTTTCCTGAGAGGTGTACCGTCTCAAATCCATATAAAGCAAAGATGCGTCTTCTTTCACTTTTTAGTTTAGTTTTTAAAGCATTCAGAAATGATAGAAAATAGACTGCAGGACTTACTTGATGTTAAAATAATTATTATGAGAGATAAAGTTCGGGACCTGATTGATGTTAAAAGAGTTATTAAGAGTGACAAGGCTCAAAAGCGATGTCTGACGCAGACGTCTGAAGCGCATGCACACAAACATGCGAGTGCGCGACCCAGATATATATAGACATCTTACACAAAATTACAGTTTTAAAAATATCTGTTTTGACAAGAATTCACGCAGGTATGACCTATAATCTGTTATATCTAAAGTGAATGTTTGGTTAACTGTTAAGGAAAAGTATCTGTTGTGTCATTATATTAAACCCTTGCATTAGCCTACAGTATCTTAAAGCGGTCTGTCTCAATGTCAAAATTAAACAATAAAAGAAAAACATATATTGATATTGTTTTTGCTCTGCGTAAACAGGTGTAGTTATGTCATGCTTTATCAGATTCCAACAATTGTTCCAATGGTTTTTTAGTTTCTTAATAGAGAATGTTAAAATAATTTGCTCATCCCAACTCAATTTGCCAGCACAGGTCACAAATGATGCAGCAGCAAACAGAAATGGAGAAAGAACAAGGTCTTCTAAAGGGAAAATCATGTATAAAACTATGGCTGATGGTTCTGTTGAAAATGTAAACAGGCTGTTGTAGACATACATTTTCATATAGCATATATATTGACCAAATCCATGCTGATTAGAGCATTAAAAACTTGAAAAGTGTTACATTTAGGTAAATTTAGAACAGATAAAAATAATTTATTGACAGCCCTAATAAATAAAATAGCTGAAATACATAACTTCGTTATGGTGAAATCATAGTAGCTGCAATTATTAAAAATGTAAAACTTGTTTTCATTAAATGTAAAAAATGTTCATTGAACTACCCCCTTCTTTCTTGTTTACTATCATTTTCCACAGAATTAAAGCAATCTCATGCTTAATTTTAGAAAAAAATAATTATTATTCGATTAGTCGACTAATCGTTTCAATAGTCGGTGACTAGTCGACTATTAAAATAGTCGTTAGTTGCAGCCCTAATGCTGGGTCTCATTTGTTTTCTGAGAATCTACTGAACCTACTGGTAACTTGTTTGCCACGTAGCAATAAAAAATATACTAAAAACCTTGATTATTCTGGTTAGTCACATTGTACTGCTATTATTTTGAACAATACTGTATATATATATATATATATATATATATATATATATATATATATATATATATATATATATATATATATATATATATATATATATATATATACATATATATATATATATATATATATATATATATATATATATATATATATATACATTTTTGTTGCTTTTTCATCATTAATGGAGCTTGATTGCATAACTCACAATCCATTTGAGTTGTATGTAAAAGACAATTACAAGTGATTAAAAGGCAGTTTCCCCGGAGAGGGCTTATCCTAGTCCTGGACCAAAATGCATGTTTGAGCTGCCTCAATTTAAAAACACCTTGCACTGGCATATCTTAACATATATCAGTGCAATTGTTTTGTTTTGTAGGATGCACACATGTATGTTTTTTGTAAGGTATATTTGTAAAAACCACTTAAATGTCCTAATATATCTAAGGCCTAGCTTAATCTAAAGTAAACCCTGTCCGGGAAACGGTCACTGGTGTAATGTGTTAGTCTAAATCACAGAATATAAATCTCAGTTTCTTATAAAAATCTGCATTATTTAAAGCTCTTCTTAAGATATTGCCGAACTCACTTTACCTGCACTGCAGTAAAGCCCAAAACATTCCTGTGTTTCGATTGATGGTGGAAACATCGGAGTTCTCCACTAGAAAGTGTCCTTGAGCTGTCCACAGCACTGGAGATAGACAAAACATGGGTTACACACCAACAAACATTCATTTCAACAGAAATTAAAGCTAATTCAAAATTCATATATAATTTCCTTAATTTCGAGATGTGTTGTGTGCCAATAAATTATTACATAAACACTGATTTGATTTACATTCAAGCTTAGTCCAAAATGTTGATAGTTAAACTTAAAAGTGACATCAGGTTAAATAAAACATCATAACAAATACAGCAAAAATGCCATTAATACACATTAATAAAAAAAAAATGTGGTCATAACTTGTATACATTGTATGGTGTGTAATAGATTATATGTATACATTTGGTACCAGTACCTTTAAGGTACTCTTGGTACCATTACAACGATGTTCCTGGAGGGCAATTGTTCTGCATATTTTAGTACCAACCCTTCTCTGATACACCTGCCTGTAACATTTAGGCAGCCCTAAACAACTTGATTAGCAGGTTCATGTGTGTTGAATTGGTGTTGGAACTGAAATCTGCAGGACAGGTGCCCTCCAGGTACAATGTTGGAGACCTAGGCATTAACCTATACCTCTGATGTACTGAACGCTTCAGCTAACCTTTCTGGCATGTCTATGGTACTATGTAGGGTGTTGAGTTACAGTGACGCTCTATTTAATAAGGCATAAACATTATTAGATTCAGCTATTACCAATTCAATTATATCCAACCAGTCATTTATCAGCTTCATGCCTAGCGCCTATGAATGCGAAAACGTATCTAAAGCAATGCAGATGCAGGTAGGGAATACTGATGAAATGAAATGCATTATGGATGTGATAATGTGCTATAATTGCCCATTCATTTAAATATCTACTTACTGGCTGCTCCAATGCCAGTTAGCACTGAAGTCAAATAAAAAGACCATGTGGATGGAATGATGAATGCGGCTATATAACCACTGAGAAAACAAAACACACAGAAATGAACATTAGAGACAATGCTTACAACACAATGAACAGTTACTGATAAGAGTGCAGATCGGTTGTACTTGCCTATAAAGAATCCCACTCAAGAACATTGTAAACCGTGGTCCTATTATAGCGACAATCGTGGGAGCTAATAAATTACAGAATGAAAAAACTCCATATATTATTCCAAGGCTGTGAAAAGAGTAAAGAAAGATCAGTTAAAAAATTCATTTTAAACCATTTTTATATATTACCTTGCCTGTAAGCCTGCTCTCAAAGAGATAGTTCACAGAAAATGAAAATTCTGTTATAATTTTTTCACTCCCATGTTGTTACAAACCTATATACATTTCTTTGTTTTGATGAACATGAAGGAAGATATTTTGAGGAATGTTTGTAACCAAACTGACCAAGAGCCCCATTCACTTCAATAGTAGGAAAAAAGAATACTATGGAAGTGAATGGGGCCCATGAACCATTTGGGTACAAACATTGCTCAAAATATCTTCCTTCGTGTTCATCAAAACAAAGAAAAGTATTCATCATGAGAGTGAGTAAATAATGAAATGATGAAAAAAGAAAACACTCTTGGGATTTATTCACCTTTTTCTGTCATAGGGATTTTTTGAATTACTGTACTAGGCTTCACTCTGTTCTTCCCTCACACAAAAGAATCACATGACATTTTATAGCACTGTTTATGATGTTTTTAGCCATTAAAGAGTCTGACAGTTTCAGCCCCCATGTAATAAAAACAATGGCCAGAACTTTCTTTAAAAGTTTTACTTTTTATCCCTGTGAAAAGTCACACTGGTTTGAAACAGCATGAGAGTGAGTAAAATTAAACTATTGAAAAGCCAGCAACTCTTGGCTATAAAAAAGTATACCACATTTGCTATTTAAACATCCGCATGTCCTTACAGTAAGTGTTAAAGGGCCCCTAACCTAGGTGTTTTCAGCAATCTTAAAATAATCTCTGGTATCCCCAGAATGTGTCTGTAAAGTTTAAGCTCAAAATACACCACAGATCTTTCATTATACGATGTTGAACATGGCCATTTGTGGCTGCAATGTAGCCTGGGTTTCCCTGTGCTGCCTGCGCGCAAATTTATTCATGCTGCAAGTCTAGCATGGAAACCATGGACCAATTTTTCGCCTCAAATGGGGAACCAATCACAGAACGGGGAGGGGGCAGCAAGACGATGATGACGTCTATGCGACACACCGAAGCAGTTTTGTTTATCCAACACAGGAGCAGACACAAAATTACTTTTCGATGCAGTCTTAGATAGTGTTCGAAGTAGTTTTGAACGCAAGTTTATTTTTAAAAAGAGCAACTTTTGGCTTTAAACAATTTTCAATTTCAATATCCAAGAAGGATGTTTGGATGTGGCAAGACATGTTAGCCACAGAGTTTTATAGAACCAACCTGCTAGGATCGTCGTCGACAAAGTCCATTTAACTTATAAATGGTAAGTGGTATTTATTAATATCATATTTTC
This sequence comes from Misgurnus anguillicaudatus, assembly GCF_027580225.2. NCBI lineage: Eukaryota > Metazoa > Chordata > Actinopteri > Cypriniformes > Cobitidae > Misgurnus > Misgurnus anguillicaudatus. The sequence continues at coordinate 16,790,230 of NC_073355.2, forward strand.
ATTATGCCTACTGTGGTTGTCATAGTGCCACTAAGTTGTGTTGCTTTTCAATATCAATATACAGCTACCGGTTTAGTTGCATAGCTGTTAGCTGTGTGCACACGTACCCAAAAAAAGTTGTTGATGCTTGAATTTATGTCGCTCTACATACGTCATCTGGTATAATTGAAACGATTGGCTAAGAGCTACGTACAGACACATTTGATAGACATTCGTAGTGGCCAATAAACGGCTCTGGGTATTGGTAAACAACGCCTCAAATACGAGAAAAGGAGCATGTGGTTCCCAGACCACGTCTTATTCTTTATGAGACTGGTCTGATGTAAGCCAGGCTAGCTGCAATGAAAAATGCCCTGTTTTCGTGGGTGTCTCTTTAAAGGATTAGTCCATTTTCTTAAAAGAAAAATCCAGATAATTTACTCACCACCATGTCATCCAAAATGTTGACGTCTTTCTTTGTTCAGTCAAGAAGAAATTATGTTTTTTTGAGGAAAACATTGCAGGATTTTTCTCATTTTAATGGACTTTAATAGAGCCCAACATTTAATACTTAACTCAACACTTAAGAGTTTTTTTCTACTGAGTTTCAAAAGACTATAAACAATCCCAAACGAGGCACAAGGGTCTTATCCAGCGAAACGACCGTCATCTCTGACAAGAAAAACAAAAAATATACACTCCTAAAGCACAACGTCTCGTCATGTAGATCCGGTCATGATGCGCCAGCTGACCCCACGCAATACGTCATGACGTCAAGAGGTCACAGAGGACGAACGCGAAACTCCGCCCCAGTGTTTACAAGTGTTGAGAAAGAGTTCTTACGTTGTTGTATGTGAACTGATACTAATTAATGTCTTTGTGTCAGTTTACTGTTTAAAATGGTCCGCAAATGTGCGTTTTATATATGTAACACGTGACCTCCCTACGTCACTACGCATTAACGTTAGGTTGCGCTGGACCGGACCTAGACAAAAGTTGTGGTTTAAAAAAAACATATTTTTTATTTTTCTTGTCAAAAATGACAATTGTTTCGCTAGATAAGACCCTTGTGCCTCGTTTGGGATTGTTTATAGTGAAAATATACATTTCTTTACACTAAATTTGTTTCCTTGGCCGCCATTTTATTTTTTCGAACTTGAACACTGTTGGCATGTGGTTTTTACGTCAGTAAGGGCGGTGACAAAGGGTCACATGGATATTAACGTCATTGATAGGAGACTGCACTGCCCCGTGTCAATGTTTTGAATGGCAATTTTCTCACAATTTACAAGTAGTTGAAAACATTACAGATATTGATAGTAATCAGCTGGATAAAATATATAACACTGGCCTAGTGGTTTTTGGACATTTTCCTGCAAATATTTTACAAATTGCACATTTAAAGGTGCACACACACTGGTGACTCATTTACTGATAAAAACACATTTAAAAGTGCATTTTTTTAGGTTGGGGGGTCTTTAAACAAGAAGGCCATTTATGGAGATCTGATAGCAGCCCAATAAACTCCAAGAACTGTCATCTAGCAGATATTTCATAACAAAGCCAGACTGTAATGCAGGACCAGCTCTCATACACAGAGAAATCGCCATTGTTACTGTAAATATGGGTATCACCAGACAGGGTGGTCCTCATATACACACCAGCAGTGTACATTAACACAGGGGATTTTGTTGTGTGGGTGCCACATCACAACGTCATTCTTCGTAATTTGCGTTTATGGTAACTTGTATTATTAATACGTCATTCTCTGTTTACTGTCTAAAATTCCTTTTTAGCATGTACTGCTCTATTAATAGACCATATTGCATACCGTGATTACGCACAGTTACACATGATCTCACACTGCACAACTTGACTTATTACATTTTAAACTTCACAGTTGACGCCTAAATTAGTTTGTGTACTAGGGTGGCAAACAATAATTCATCAGTGTGTATGTGTATAACATACTCGTAAACATTTAAATCTTGAATAAAGCATTGTATGCACATAGCAAAGGACTGTGAAAATAATTCTTACCTGTGATACCCACTGCCACTGAAAGTAGTGTTATTCAAACCCTTCACCACAGTTTGCTATGTAGAGATATTAAAGAAACATTAAAATATAAAAATTGATAATTTCAATCATGCTTGCTCTTTTATTTAAAGTGTTGATAGTTGTATTTTGGTAGCAAAGAGTGGACATGAACTAAAAAACACACAGATCAATCTTATGGAACTTTAAGTCATTTATGGGTAAAACTGGGTTTTATTGGGATCTTCGTGAATACAGTTTTTGTTCAATGTTAATAAATGCAGCACAGCTCTGATTAGTCATGCAGGATAATTCACTGACTAATGAGGAAAATTGAAAGCATGAGATGCGCCTGACCCAGGTTTACAACAATAAAGTGATACAATGTAGGCCAGCAGTAAAACTATATTGAACACTGTGTTCCCATAATATAAGGAAACAATTTGCATTATTTTAGTTATTTCAAAACTGTTATTGTTAATACAGTACAAAGCAGAAAGATGCAAACAGGGGTGTATTCCAGAAAGCAGGGTTAACTTACCATCAGATTAACCCCGAACTTTGGGTTGATCAACCCTAAACTTGCTTACTCGGGGTATGTCGGTTCCAAAACACAGTTTAAGAGTTAGTTCAATCAACTCGCTGAAAGTAACCCAGAGTTAAAGCGCGCTCACGGTAACAACATAAAGGCATTGTCAATGGATCGCAGATTTCACGAGTCACCATGGAAACGTCAGAGAACTTAAAAGTTTTTAAATGAGAAATAACATTATAAACCAATATTTTCTGGCAAAATCAACGTTTTATAATCGGCTTAGAAGTGCTTGATTACAAAACAGATAAAATTAATTAATTAAATAATTAATACGAACCTATTTTACCCCATTTAAGTCCAATATTGTATGTGTCTCAACGAAAATACACACAATATTATTTAAAATAATCTAAAACAATCTAAAATAATTAATATAGTAAAAATAATCATAGATTTTATATATGATTGTAAACATATGAATTATGAATATCTTTTCCCTTGTGAAAAGTAACAATGGTTTTACTACAGTAAAAAACATGGTTACAGTAAAACCATGGTAACCACAAAATAACCATGGTTTTCAAAAAAACATAGTTAAACGATGGTTAGTGTAGTAAAACCATGGTTCTGCTGATAGTAATCAATGCACCAAAAAAAAAACATGGTTACTACAACTATACACCAATAAAACCATGGTTAATTTCATAAGGGTTGTGGCACATAAAGTGCAAATCTGTCATAAGGCTTATTTAAAGTTTTTTTTAGATATGATTGTATTGTGTAGGCATAAAATGCACTATGATAATATTCACTATATTGTACTTATTTTACTTCTGCTCCTTTGGGTGACCCTGTTTAGTTTTAGGACTTTCCTTGCATGACACTGTGTCACCATCTTTTTAACATTTACTGATAGCTGATAGATTAATGCACCCTCTTTTATTTGTAAAGCTTCCTTACAGATTTTCAATAATGTTGTGTAATGCTTTTCATTACACTACACTAAGAATTATCATTCATTTGCATTGGACGATTAGGATCTGCTGTGACAGAATTGGAGAATAGAAATGTTACATTAGTGTCAATAGTAACATGTTGTAATATATGTCCTGTATCATCTAATATATGCAAATATCTCAATTTCCCTTTGCTCAAAAATGATAGCTCTGGAGAGCAGCTACAAAAGGCCCATTTTAAAGAAATAAAGGTGATTTAGAAAAACACCAACTATAGATCAAATGTAGAGAGAGGGCTAAGGATCTGAAGTGCATGTTTAAGAAATAAATATGATACTATGGAATATATATTTATAATTTCATTTCATTCAGATGTTTATTGATTCACAACAACTGTACTGTTAAGTTATTTTTGGGTATGGTTACCCCCAAGTCCATCAGTGCGTAATCTTTTCAATACGTTTAAATAAAATAATACTTTTGTTATTGCTGTTCTCTGTGACGGGCTTGCAATTTATTTAAATGTTTGTCATTATGTTACATGTATAGCTAGTTAGTTTACATCATGCAAAATGAATGCAATTCAAACTTACTTCGATGTTACCACAAGTGGTGAATGCTGTGAAAATGAGCAAAAATCCTATTCCCAAAACAACAACATTATATGTCCTTACGTCAGCCATCCTTAGCTCATTCAAATCCACAAAGATGCCAGCTGCAGAGTTTCAGAGTAAGCCTTGGTCCATAAAAATAAAATCAGTATCAAGGAAAGCATAGCTTTTTTACTGCATATTTGCAGTGCTGCACGAACGAAACTTTATATCTGTATCACTCGTGCAGAAACTGAAGCAAATTGGTGGTCGTCTCGTGACCCCTTCATGAAAGCAGAAAGAATGTAATTTTCACGTGACGGTGTGCGTTGAAATTACTAGGAGCTCGGCAAAATGACACAACACACACATCAGAAATGCTACTTTAGGTTAAACTATTAACTAACTGTCATCCTGCTCCGATTTAAATAGCTACGGCACGGTACCAAAGTCTGTGTAACTCTAATAACTTACGCATTTATCACTTTGCCAGAGTCTAAGTCCACGACCTTTCAAAGTAGCAGCGAAAGTGTCTTATAAAAATGTGCGTCAAATCATCACCACGGGTTATAAATATTTACATGTTCAAAGGTTGTCGATTGTGTAAGCGCGGAAAGACAACATCACCGACGCGTAAAGGTAGGATAGGTTACATTTTTAGCAGATCGTAGATCTATATACAGTTTACACAGAGCACATGCGAATCACTTGTATTTGGAAATCAGCGAGCGTTTACGGATGACGTCACGTCTGCAATCCGTTTTCGACTTCGTGATGCGCTGCGCAGACTGATCGACATATGACGTCAACGTACCGCGAGCGCCATTACAATAAATGGAAAGTAAAAAGTAATTAAAATAAATACAAATACAAAAAAATCACGGGACAGAGGAAGATTTTTATAAGGTTATACACTGAAAGTTTATAAGAGTTTGCTGTTGTTAGAATAAATTAAACTCTACCGAAATTGTAAACCAATTACAAATATACATTACAGAATTACAGACAAGGCATGTACTATATAAATGTAATAAATAAACAAATACATAAGTTAATAAATATTACCTATAAAACTACATTACCAAAACACAATAAATGTGCCCTCGGTTTATATATAGAACCAGTAATTATAAATATTGTATTAAACAAATGTTTTGAATCTAAGGCTTAATGATTGGAAAAAGAACATTAAAGTGTTAAAACATTCTGATACCCATATATTAATGTTTTCTGGAACCCTCGACTCCACACATTTCGAAATCGCTAAATCGCTACGGAAAGCAGCAGGGTTCATTCACTGACAGCACGATCTTTCCCAGAAGCCTTTCCTCATATTGTACACAGGGGGGCAGGGTTTCATATTTTATTGAAGCAGCCCTGGGCACCGCCATTGCTTAGCGAACACCCATCTGCTGTTAGCATCCCATTGACTCCCATTCATTTTGGCGTCACTTTGACATCGAATAACTTTACATCTGAGGCGTTTAAAGACTCCATTTGTCCATTAATTATTTCTAAAGAAACACGAAAATGTATAAAAGGCTCCATTACCATGTATCTTACGTTATGGCCCAGTAGAAGCAGTTTTTGTAAAAATAGGCTAACGATCGCGTCATAACCTGCGACTTTCTGTCGCACAGTAGAGAAATTACCGTACGGACTGGGAGAGAAGCTCACAGGCAATCTTTTACTGACTATGAGGCAATCGAGTGGACATGGAGGCATAAAGTCAAGGGACATTATTAATCAGAATACTAACCAAAATGTGCTCCTGTTCACGCTCGCCGTCTCTGCAAGTATCAGTAGGTGATTCAGATTTCCCGTGGCACGGCTATTAGAAGACTTACAGGTTGCTCACGTGACATCCACGTCATTGAGCTCAGTTTGAGTCTGCGCATTACACTCGACACCCAGGAAGTCATGCTTCTAATTGACTTCACTTGTCTCCGTTAAATCCAATGGGGTCGCTGTGTCCATTTCTTTTACTGTCTATGATTGTACACAATCATCATGGCGGCGCAGGATGGTGGGTAGCATGAAAATGCACTCAAATGTTATTTGCGTTCTCTTTGCGGTGTTATTCTTAAACGTACAATATCAACTGTAGCTATTTGGCACTTCTGGTATATTGAATGGATGTTCTTTCAACTTGTCACTGTTAAAAAAAATAGGCAGATATTTTTTGATTAGCCTAAACAGCCATGTCGAAAACTTCGGCAGTGACACAACACCTACAGAGCTGTCTACTCGGACAGCATTTTTGGGACATCGTAAGAATATTTGTGATTGTGAAACATTTTGAAATGGTTGAACAGCATATTTCTGCATCATCTGCTGGCTGGGACGGTTTGGGATAAAGGTCCCAGTCTAGCTTGTGATGCTCAAAGTGGCTGTCTAGATAGACAGCTCACTGGGATTTGAAACACATTCTTAATGTGAGCTTGCGACTGTTAGCACAACAGGCAGGCTATGATAACAGTTTGATGATTTTGCTGATCATTTAAACAGTCTCGATCAATCAGTCATGTTTGCAGTTTTCATCTTAGTTCAACAACAGTTGGGTTAAACAACCCCACATGGGGGTTTCATTGTTCTTCAGGCAAGCATCTAAATGTACATCTCTTATGTAAAATGTATTAAATTGTTGCGTTGTTATGAGTGGTATTGGGAAGAAATGAAAACTGTAAAAAGCTTATTAGTCTGGCATAAGCTGGGTTTGAGTCACATTTTATTATTTTTTTAATTGAGTGGCACCCTTTTAAATTTCATGTGGAATTGCTCCGACAGGAAGTGAGGTAGTAGGAATGGAAGCGGATGTTGTGCAGAAAGCACCAGAAGTTTTGTGTGAAGCTGCAGGACAAGGCGATGCAGCAAAGACTGAACAAGCATTACAAATTGATGGAGAAAGCACATCGACTCACGCCGCTGCTGTCAGCAATGGAGAGGAAAGCGATGAGGGGAAAGAGATGGTGGAAGTGAAAATCATTTGGAACAAAAACAAATATGATCTTAAAATGCCTTTAGATGGCACTGGAGCAAACCTGAAAGAAAAGATTCACTCACTCACTGGTAATACAGCTCCTACTCTTTCTAGTTAAGGTTAATGGCACATACACTTAACTGACTGATCATTTTGGAAAAGACCTGATTTTGCAACTTTATAAACTACTACTTTGTTACTGTGACGTAAAATCATCCAACATTATGGGCACTTTACATACTGCATTTATATTCTTATTGATGTAGACACATTATATGCATACGGTATACATAGTATATACATTTTATGTACGTGCCTATTTGTGAACCAGAAAGCATTTTTAATTCATGGAAAAGCAAACAAGCCTACACTGTAAAAAAAATCCTTGTTGCACATTTTTAAGTTTAAACTACTTGATTTAGCATGTCATTTCAATTTTCTACTATTCAAAAAGGTTTTAAATAAATTACTAATTAAAGTTGTTTAAACCTAAACATTTAAGTGCAACAAGAAATTTTACTGTGTACATGGCAACACTTTCAGTGTTGTTTAAATTTATACCTTCTGGATTTCTCATAAAAGATGATTCATTATTTACTAGGTCTTCCACCTGCTATGCAGAAAGTTATGTACAAAGGCCTTCTACCGGAGGACAAGACGCTTCGGGAAATCAAAGTTACAAATGGTGCAAAAATAATGGTGGTTGGCTCTACGATAAATGATGTACTAGCTGTGAATACACCAAAAGAAGTTATTCAGCAAGAGGTGAAAGCTGAGGAAAACAAAAAAGAGCCATTGTGCAGGCAAAAGGTAGGCAACGGTTTGTAAGTGACTTCATTACAATGGTAATAGTGCTTAACCTAATTCTTCTTGTGTACTTCTGTTATCTCAGCAACACAGAAAAGTTCTGGACAAAGGAAAACCAGATGATGTTATGCCTTCAGTAAAAGGAGTTAAGGTAATTAGAATATGCAGAAAATAAGATAACATCATAGACAAATATATGAGGAGCTCAGATGCAGAAGTTGCTAAACATCACCTGTGTCAAAAATGAGATAATGATATTATGGACCGATAACACTTTTTCCATTACTGATCCGATATCAGAATTCTGATCCGATACCACTGTATTTTTTTCAGCAATGAAAATTGCGCACACACACATATATACACACAAAATGTGTAACGTGCTTAATGCTACATCTGGTATAATTTACATTTAAAAACCTATCATTTAAAATTATTTACAAGTTACATGAATGCCAGTGTTCTTAACGAATGATTAATCATGGCAGTGTTGAAGAGGACATAAGATGGGTACGTTTAAGCAAATAGGGTTAATATATTTTCCCTAATAATTCAAAACTGTCATTGCATGGGCATAGCCAGGGTTTGAAAATTAGTGAGGTTCAAGGTGGGCTGTTAAGAGTTAACATTTCACTTTAATGTATTTTGTTAGAACTTTTTTGCTATTTTAAACTTTGGGTACACAGTTTGTCTGGTTTGGGGATGGACAGTCTCTATTTATTAGATCATAATTTGTTAGTAGAGGAGAACCGTGGTAAAACTAACGCGGGACAAATGTAACAAAGCGATTTTCTCAGAGCCCTGACTACATTTTCATTTCAAAGTATGACAGCATTTTTAGCATCTTTTATTGTTATTTCACCTAGAAAGCTGTGTCCAGAAAGCTGTTTTCAACCATGATAAGTAAATTTCCTAAACCGGTAATTTTGTTTCTTATAACGCGTTGTGTTTCTCATTTCATCTGTTACAGTACTGATCAATCTTCATGTTATTTAGTGCTGTAACGCATCCTGAAGTTTGCCTTCTCTGGGTTTTTCCAAGTGAAAGTAAATTGGGTTTAAATGTCAGGGCCCGGTTGCATTAAGCACCTTAAGTGTAATTTTCCCTTAAAGGAATAGTCTACTCATTTTCAATATTAAAATATGTTATTACCTTAACTAAGAATTGTTGATACATCCCTCTATCATCTGTGTGCGTGCACGTAAGCGCTGGAGCGCGCTGCGACGCTTCGATAGCATTTAGCTTAGCCCCATTCATTCAATGGTACCATTTAGAGATAAAGTTAGAAGTGACCAAACACATCAACGTTTTTCCTATTTAAGACGAGTAGTTATACGAGCAAGTTTGGTGGTACAAAATAAAACGTAGCGCTTTTCTAAGCGGATTTAAAAGAGGAACTATATTTTATGGCGTAATAGCACTTTTGGGAGTACTTCGACTCGCCTGAAAAGTCCGCTCCCCTTCTCCCTCTCATAATGGGAGTTCCTCTTTTAAATCCGCTTAGAAAAGCGCTACGTTTTATTTTGTACCACCAAACTTGCTCGTATAACTACTCGTCTTAAATAGGAAAAACGTTGATGTGTTTGGTCACTTCTAACTTTATCTCTAAATGGTACCATTGAATGAATGGGGCTAAGCTAAATGCTATCGAAGCGTCGCAGCGCGCTCCAGCGCTTACGTGCACGCACACAGATGATAGACTGAAGTATCAACAATTCTTAGTTAAGGTAATAACATATTTTAATATTGAAAATGAGTAGACTATTCCTTTAAGTTCACCCTTATGTATCCCTAAAGGGACATTCCACTTTTTTTTAAATATGGTCATTTTCCAACTCCCCCAGGATTAAACATTTGATTCTTACCGTTTTGGAATCCATTCGGCCGATCTCCGGGTCTGGTGCTAGCACTTTTAGCATAGCTTAGCACAAACCATTGAATCTGATTAGACTATTAGCATCGCGCTAAAAAATAACCAAGTTTATCTCCAGGGGAGCTGAAAAATTAGCATATTTTCAAAAAAAAGTGGAATGCAACCGGGCCCAGGAGTTCTTGTAGGGATGAAAATAACACTTGCTACTTTTGTCCCACTGCTAATACTGTTGCATTATATTGGAAATTTATATTATTCAAATTGATAAAATTTTATTTTCATAGTGTTCATACTGTTGCAAAAATGTTTTATTCTCAACAATTCAAGTTTGTACTGTCGGGTTGCTTTTAAAACATTTGATGAAACTAAAATAAAAAAATGTATCTAATTTAATTATTTTTTGAAGATAAATGACAAAATATGTTTGCAGTTACATATTAACAATGTCATAGTCATGCATATTTACCTAAAACAAGTGTAACACAAAAATCAATCTTGTTTTGTTGTGTTACTCTTGACTCACCTGTGTGTTACTTTCGTTCCTGCTGACAGGGTCAAAAGTAAGAATGCGCTACTACTTATATTCAAAGGGAAATTATACTGAAGTCGTTTTACATTTGTTTAAAATTCCACCTGGTATTGATTAAGCACACTTGTGAGTTATTAACCAAAGCAAAAATATATCTCTGTCTAAACCATTCGCTTTCAAAATTAAGTTTTTCTGAAAAATGTACTTTCGTCCCTGCTTTCCCCTACTTTGCTGGTAACTAAGAGTGGATTGTTTATTTTTTACAAGCAACAATGCCCATTATTGTGATCATTTTAATTAATATTATATGAACGAACTTTACCAACTTTAATATTGTATGAACGATACAAAACAAGAACTATGTTTAGTGCTTTTATGAATGTTTTTAGCATGACTTTGTTAAAGGTTAACTTGAAGGCAATAACAGCATTTTTCATGGCCGGTGTTTATATATTTGGCATATTTAAATCAAGCCCACTTCAGATCTGTGTTATTTTCTGCTGCCGTTTTTTTTTATAATGTTGATAATGTTACAGACATAAGCATGATGATCATTGCGTTTGTCTTACCGAATATAGTATCCTGTCAGCAATAACCTGCCCACACTGAATGATGCGCCTTATTTGATCAATTTAGGTGCTGGTCACCCAGTTCTGCCAGATAAATAATAGGCCATAAAAACTAAATTCAAACCTTGTCTTACAGAAATAACTTAACCTTCACCTACTCCTCACTTTATACATTTCCAAAAGTGTCACTTACTAAACGCTACATCTAAAGAGGATTTTAATAATGGGATCTGTCAACTTTCTGTGTACTTGAATATCTTTATAATACTTTGTTCTTTCACTAGCTCAAAAGTAACAACTGCAGGTAACACACTGTATCGGTTTGGATCGGTCCCGTTCCTGATCCAGCAAAATAGGTCCGGATCAGCCTTGATACCGATCCCCAATGAACTGAACGCTCTTGCCACGTGTTATACGTTCATCAAATAGGCTACTTTTACTTAATTTGCTTAATCCCAGCCTCAGGCCATTCAGAAATATTGCTTTGTTGACAGTATTCGTTGAGTGGCACAACGTCAAGGGGCATGAGTTGTTTTTTTACCGAAAATTTTAGGATATTGACTGAATTTTTTAGCCTTTTACCTTTATTCAGGGGGGTAATTAATTCAATTCAATTTTATTTATATAGCGCTTTTCACAATTGGTAATTGTTTCAAAGCAGCTTTACATTAATAGAAGCAATGAAAAGCACAGAAAATTGACAGATAGCATAACATAATACAGATAGCATAAGCAGCTAAATTTGCTGCGGCTATGAATCAACATTAAATATTAAATATATATATATATATATAATATATATATATATACACACACACACACATGTAAACGGATAAGGAGATTAAGCGGGTTCTGCCGGTGGTCGTTGGTGAGGCATCAGCTGGGTATCACTTTGAAGGACGGCCAGTAGATCAGAGGTGTGCCGACCTTCACATTTACTGGAACTGGGTCTGTCTGTCTCATTGTCCTCGGAGACAAGGACGAGACAGGTAGAGAGAAACAAAATCCTATTAGCGTAGGGGCCGTTCACATGTAATGCAAGTGTCACACAGTTATGTGGTTTAAATCAGCTTGGTTCCAGATAGGCTTACTATTGCGGCATAAGTATGTTACCCACATAAAGAGTGACTGGAGACTTTTTCTTAGAAGTGTAGATTTTTACATGTACTTTGAGGGTTTGCTGTGAAAGACGAAGTCAAATTGGTTAAATACACATGAAATAACTAAAGTAACATTTGTGGAAAATAATGCATTTCAATTACTGACTAATAACCTTTCCATTGCAATTAAAGTGAAATTACTGAACCTAAAGATAAGAGCCTGATAAAAAAATTTGGATTTAAAAGAAAACATGTCCGACATGCTTAAAGGGTTGTGCATCTGAACTTTCCATATTTAGCTATGATCTAGTAAAAT